>NW_027460895.1:1132500-1237500 GCF_037038515.1 Microtus pennsylvanicus | reverse complement strand
TGAGTTTCCCCCTCTGTGGGTATTAGCTAATCAGTCCTCCCTTCTTTCTGTAGGAAGGTGGTGCATGTCTCTCAGAACTTACCTGGTTTCCTCTGCACCAGGTGAACCAGGGAAAAGCTTTCTAAGCCTTATTCAGACCCATAGAGGCTGCGCTGTGTGTGACTTCAGAGACCTCAGGGAGTATAGGGGTGGGTGGGTGCTTGATGCTTCAGACTCATGTCATTGAAGGACATAACATAGTCTGGATTCACAGAGATTCACAACACAGAGCCATTGTCACTTACTAACAGCTCAGGACACCCAGAGCTAACAAGAAATTGCAGTCTCAGCCGGGCTTTAATCACAGCACACACACAGATCTCTGTGAATTCAAAGATGGCCTGATTTACAGAGTGAGTTTTAGGACAGCCCAAGATACAAAAAGAAACCCTTTCTTGAAAAACAAAGCAAAACAGCAAAAGAAAGAAAGACAAGGAAAAAGAAAAAAATGGCAGTCTCTTTCCACTCTCTCCTCCATTGGCTCTTAAAGAGCTCTCAAGCTGAACTGGAGACCATGGTGTCACTCAAAACTGGGAAGCCAGAAACCTTAGGGGGGTCACAGGAGTCGGACTGACTGCAGCACTTGATGCCTCAACCCTGCTAATGGCTGTGATATAAGGCATGGTAAAATACGGGCTTTGGCAGAGCACTACTCCCCTTTCTCTATTATTATTGCTACACAACGAAAAGGACCGGGGGGGGGGGTGATGATGTGCAGTCAGTGCTGGTATTGAAATCTCACTGACTCCTTCCGCACTCCTTGTCAATTCCCGACTTTGTCAAATCAACTATCGTGAATCTTTGATGTGGGTTGGCCCTTTAGGAACTCAGAGAAACAAGACAGACAGACCTGTTTCATCCCAGAAACCTCCCAGTTCCTGAGCCCTAGCCCTGGAAGTCTCAAAGCCATCACATCCAGAAATCTCTCTAGTCCCTGCTAGTGGTGAACTCACTTCGTCTTCCCCAGGACCACTAATTATTTCTCCATGTTTTCCTGTGAGATCTGAGGCCAGCTTTCTTCTTCCTCCCTCTGGCCTCTCCACGAACGATCTCCATTCTCTAGACAACATGTCTAGAACCGAGTCTTATAGGCACCGAGAGAGTGTGTCTTGAGGGCAGTTGGCGTTTCTAGGACACGAGTGACATCACAAAATTCCGAGAGCTCTCTGGGATACCGTGGAATTTCCAGAGAAGGGACTGCTGATGTCGTGAGGCACGGCCTTTACCTCCTTGCTGATATTTCTCCCCGAACTGACCGACCGACCGACCGACCGACCAACCGGAACCTGAGGTTTCCTTTCCAGGAGTCTCTCCTCCGACACAGAGGGAGCCATTCAGGATTTCCTCCTTCCAAAACCAGAAATTTCTCTCTGCTTCATTAATATCTTCTCACTACTTCCTGAACCCATGGGGAGTTAGTTAGTTGAACACTCACTTTTTTCATGAATGACCCTTCCTCCCTCTCCTGAACATCTCATATTACTGATTCATACTCAGTAAAACAGTAATATGAGAAATTAGGCCAGGAGGACATGGAAGATGAGGGTTGAGTCTTCTGAAGTGAACAAGCACTTAGGGAAGGCTAAACTTAAGGGAATTTGACTCTGAGTGGCAAGACATGAATAGCTGCTGCCAAGGCACAGATACAGGCACCAACTGGGCCCTCGGCATCCTCCTGCATCATCAGAGCTGTGTGGGAAACTCAGCCCAAAGGAGGGGCCGTGTTCAAAGGGAGAGGGCATTTTCGAGGACAGCACTGTTTTCTTTTTCTTCTTTCTTTCTTTCTTTCTTTCTTTCTTTCTTTTTTTTTTTTCGAGACAGGGTTGTTCTGTAGTTTTTTTTTTTTTTGGAGCCTGTCCTGGAACTAGCTCTTGTAGACCAGGCTGGTCTTGAACTCACATGCTTTCTTTTTTTTTCTATTGGATATTTTTGACTTCTTTATCAAAGATCAGGTGTTCGAAGATGTGTGGATCGATATCCGGGTCTTCTATTCGGTTCCATTGGTCCTCCTGTCTGTTCTTATGCCAGGACCAGGCTGTTTTCAGAACTGTAGCTTACAGAGTGTTCTTGCAGGTGGGGCACAGAAGAGGTTAATTACGGTACCTTAGTTCTTCTGCTTTTCTAGCAGACCGGAGCCCAGCTGACAGGAATCCAGTAGAGATGGTGTCAAGGTTCACACTGACACTAACAGCTGTAACTTGAGCAGGATTTGTGATCCACATGAAATTTGCAATGAATTGCAGCAAATCTGTGACACTCTAACTTGCTCAGGCTCAGTATCTGAACATACAGATGTTTGCAATGATCACTGGCTTCAGGATTTTTTGTTGTTGTTGTTGTTGTTGTTTTGTTTTTCCACGAGACAGGGTTTCCCTGTAGCTGAAGTTTAACGGCCTGGTGTTTTTGTGACTTACTGCTTCAAAGAACTTCTCCATTTCTTTATCCCTAAGGGAAAAGAAATATAATCACTAAATACATTTAAGTGTCTTTCAACCATTTTAGATCCCTCTGTTGAGAGTTCTCTGTTTAGGTCTGTACTCCATTTTTTAAAATTGGATTATTTGTTCTTTGGATGACCAATTTCTCGACTTCTTTGTGTATTTTGGAGATTAGTGAAGATCTTTTCCCATTCTGTAAGGCCGTCGTTTTGTCTTGTTGGCCATGTTCTTTGCTTTACAGAAGCTTTTCAGTTTCAGGAGGTCTCACTTATTAATTGTTTCTCTCAGTGTCTGTTTTTTTTTTCTTTTTTTTCTTTTTTCTTTCTTTTTTTTCTTTTTTTTCTTTTTTTCTTTTTTTTCTTCTTCTTCTTTTCTTTTTTTTTCTTTTTTTTCTCTCTTTAGTTTTTTTCTTTGTTCTTTTTTTTGTTTTGTTTTTCTTTTTTTTTTCTTTTTTCTTTTTTTTCTTTTTCTCTCAGTGTCTGTGCTACTGGGGTTCTATTTAGCAAGCGTTCTCCTGTGGCAATGTGTTCAAGTGCATTTGATATTTTTATTTTTATATTCTTTTATTGTGGATGAAGTCAATTATTTGAACTCTCAAATATTTTTATTGTTATTATCTCTCTATTTGTTTGCTTATTTGTGGTTGTTCACCAACTTGACTATCTAGAGGAAGTAAAAGTCGTAACAAGGTTTCCGTAGGTGAACCTGCGGAAGGATCATTAACGTGAGAGAGCAGCGGCGGCGGCTCTGCCCGCCCGCTCGCCTGCCTCGCCCGAGTTCTCGCCGGGAGGCGCGCTCCCCGGGTCGCACGTGTGTTGTGCGCACGGAAGTGTGCGTGCGCACGGGCGCGCGTGGCGGTCGTGAGAGAGAGGTCGAGAGAGGGGGAAGGGGGACGGGCGCCGGCTCGCCCGCCCTCCTCGCCCCGTCCGAGGACCCGTGTCTGGCTCTGCCGCTGGCGGCTCACGGCGGACGGCGGCTCTCTTCCCGCTCTCGCTCTCCTCCGTCCACTCCCGCTGCTTGCCTCACCGCACCGCAGCGGCCCGCGGGTGTGTCCCCTCTTTCCCGGGCGCGCGCCTTTCCCTCTCCATCCCTCTTCCCGGGGGAGGATGGGCGAGGGTCTGGCGGCGCCCCGGGCCCCCTCTCGCCGCCGACCTCCGCTCGCGCTCCGTGGCGCCGCGGCGCACCTGTCGGGGAGGCGGCGGAGGTTGGGCGCACTTTTTTTTCCCCCCTCTCCACCTCCTTCTCCAAAGGACCGGGGTAGACCAGTAGTCCCTCCCACCGGGCGGGAGGCCATTTTTTTCCCCCGGGGATGCGGCGGGTCGACCAGATGTCCCGCTGGACTCTTTTTTTTTTTTTTTTTAAATGTATAATATATATTATATCTTCCTAGACCTGACGGGTCGACCAGTTGTCTCTGTGCACTTCCTTTTTTTTTTGACGGACTGGAAGCGGGTCGACCAGTTGTCCGATTAAATATTTGGCCTTAAAATGCTAAGTACCGGGGTCGACCAGTTGGCCTTGTGAACTTGGGTCGACCAGTTGTCTTTTTCCATGTCTTGATTGAATGATGTCATTCTTCAATGTGTTGGTGGTTAGTTTATCTCTTTTGTTCTCTATGCCAACACGCCCCACTCACCAAACACTTTTTTTTTAATTTATTTATTTACTTATTTTTATTTTACTTTTTTATTATTTATTTATTTATTTATACATACATACATACATCCTGTCTATCTGTCCAGATGGGGCAGGGGTAGAAGGGGCTAGCTATGAGAGGAAGGTGCTCGGTGGGCATCCAGTTGTAAATAAGGCTGGGAATAAATAGCTGAATATTAATTCATTTGAGTAATATTAAAACTGTTCAAGTAGAAAACAATTGCTTTCTTTTTCTGTTTGCCCAGAGATCTGACTGACTGCAACTTGGAAAGAAGACGGCCCTGCTGGACAGAGACCTCCCTCCTGCTTTGGGTGGGTCGACCAGTTTACATGTTTATTTCCACGTTTTGTCTTTTATGGATTGAATGGATGTGTCTCTCTCTTTTTTTTTTTTTTTTTTGGTTTTTCGAGACAGGGTTTCTCTGTGGCTTTGGAGCCTGTCCTGGAACTAGCACTGTAGACCAGGCTGGTCTCGAACTCACAGAGATCCGCCTACCTCTGCCTCCCGAGTACTGGGATTAAAGGCGTGCGCCACCATCGCCCGGCTCTCATTTTTTTTTTCACGATTGCTTGCTTGCTTGCTTGCTTACTTACTTACTTACTTACTATCTGTTCAGCCCATCTCATTTACTTACTTCTTTAAAAAAAATGACCCACCTAGTTATTTACTTACTTACTTACTTACTTACTTGTTCATTCATTCCTTCACTTCCTTATCTTCTTTCATATATCTGTTTATTTATCTGCTGATTTAGCGTGACTCATTTACTTATTGAATGTTTCAATTATTATTTAGTTTTATTCATTTATTCATTCTTTATGTCTATTTTTATGTATGTATTTACTTACTTTCTTAATTTTTTTTTTACTTTTTAAAATTTACTTAATTTTTTTCTTTCTTTGGGAATGTAGATTCTTTCTTCCTTTCTTCCTTTCTTTCCTTCTTTCTGTCTCCTGACTGTCACTGGCTAAGAAAATGGTGGCCTCCATGTCACTGGTCAGCATAGCAGCTCCTAAAATGGAATTTGATGAAGGGATACATAGATAGATAGATAGATAGATAGATAGATAGATAGATAGATAGATAGATAGATAGATGGGATGCGCACACGCTCACACACACACACACACACACACATATGCACGCACGTGCATGACATGTACAGATGGGGGGCGATTCCAATGTTTTCAGAGGAAGGTGCTCGCTGGTAATAATAAATGTGCTGGTAAATAAGGCTGGAAATAGCTGAATATTAAATCATTAAAACTCTTCAAATAAATAAAAAGCAATTCCATTTCTCTCTCTCTCTCTTTCTCACCATATACCAGCACATCTGAACTGACTGCAACATACAAAAGAAGAAGAAACACGGAAAGAAGACATCCCTGCTGGACAGGATCTGAGATGAGAATAAATTCATCGAATGGCTGTCAACAGCATTTCATTGAGAAGAGATTCCACATTTTATGCTGTACAGTTACTTAGTTAGATAGATAGATAAAGAGAGGCCTGTGAACTGGGGTGGGCTGTGGCTTCTCAGGTCACCTCAGGTCAGGGAGGGGCTGAGGAGTGTCCCATTGGCCTTGACAATAGGCAGGAGTCAGAGGTTAATGTCAGGGCAGGGCCTGAGAGTTCCTCAAAGGGAATGAATGGAGAACCTTGCTTACCTAAGAAATGCCTGACCTTGGAAAAGGACTTGTGGAAAGCGGGCCCTTGAAACTGTGGTTTCACGTCTTACTAGAAAGCTCCCTCTTGGAAGGGAAAGTCATCGTGATATCTTACTCTTTTCCCAAGGATACCCTACCTACCCTTCTGATCATTCTTACTGAATTAAGTCTTCCACTGCAAATAAATAAATAAATAAATAATAAATGAAGTGGGTGAGTGAGTGAGTGAGTGAGTAAGTAAGTAAGTAAGTAAGTAAACAAGCAAATACGTGGATGGACAAATAAATACAAAGTTTGCTGTTGTTGACTGACTTTTGATTTCATAATGAATCTCTCTCTCTCTCTCTCTCTCTCTCACACACACACACACACACACACACACACTAAATATACAATAAAAGGAAGCATAACACCTTTACTCAGGGGGCAGAGTGAACTCTGAAAGTTTTCCAGGCGGGGGGGGGGGAGAGACAGAATATAAGAACAAAATGAGAAACAAGGAAAAATAGTGTTGGCTGGCTGGCCGGCTTTCAGTTCCCTGACAGAAATGAGCACATTGTGGAGGAAACACAAAGTTGTTACACTATGTGGGTGTGATGAGGAGAGATTGTGAGTGAGTGTCCTGTCAGAACAAAGTTAGTCCCATAGTTGATGAAATTCATTATCCCAAAACTTCAGCAGAATATATCCCAAGTTTGCAAATGTGTGATCAGCTTGTGACAGGTTGGGCTGGAGATGCTGAGAACTGGGGAGCCCTCAATGCAAGAGCAGACACTCATTCCCATGAAGAGGGAGAGAGGGAGGGAGGGAGGGAGGGAGGGATCATTCATTCCTATACTCAAGTTTAAAGAAAGATGAGTGGCTATCTATGGAGAGACCACTCACAGATATGAAAAATCATTTCCTAAAAATCAAATTTCTCAGTCAGTATGCAACTGCTATGGTGCTTCTCCTAGATAGAGCAAAACACACAAACAAACTGATTCCTTGATCTAGAGCCACAGTGCACATGCTGTGGAAAAGGGGACATGGCCAACTTGAATCACAATATTCATCAGAGCATGAAAAGAGCGTAAAAAGGACACAGAGGAGAGATAATTGTGGTCCTTCCTTCCTCCCTCCCTCCCTCCCTCCCTCCCTCCCTCCTTCCCTCAGGAAGTGACTGACAGATGAGACTTTGTCCAAGCAGGTTCTGTCTGAAATACCAGACTTGAGTTTCCCCCTCTGTGGGTATTAGCTAATCAGTCCTCCCTTCTTTCTGTAGTAAGGTGGTGCATGTCTCTCAGAACTTACCTGGTTTCCTCTGCACCAGGTGAACCAGGGAAAAGCTTTCTAAGCCTTATTCAGACCCATAGAGGCTGCGCTGTGTGTGACTTCAGAGACCTCAGGGAGTATAGGGGTGGGTGGGTGCTTGATGCTTCAGACTCATGTCATTGAAGGACATAACATAGTCTGGATTCACAGAGATTCACAACACAGAGCCATTGTCACTTACTAACAGCTCAGGACACCCAGAGCTAACAAGAAATTGCAGTCTCAGCCGGGCTTTAATCACAGCACACACACAGATCTCTGTGAATTCAAAGATGGCCTGATTTACAGAGTGAGTTTTAGGACAGCCCAAGATACAAAAAGAAACCCTTTCTTGAAAAACAAAGCAAAACAGCAAAAGAAAGAAAGACAAGGAAAAAGAAAAAAATGGCAGTCTCTTTCCACTCTCTCCTCCATTGGCTCTTAAAGAGCTCTCAAGCTGAACTGGAGACCATGGTGTCACTCAAAACTGGGAAGCCAGAAACCTTAGGGGGGTCACAGGAGTCGGACTGACTGCAGCACTTGATGCCTCAACCCTGCTAATGGCTGTGATATAAGGCATGGTAAAATACGGGCTTTGGCAGAGCACTACTCCCCTTTCTCTATTATTATTGCTACACAACGAAAAGGACCGGGGGGGGGGGTGATGATGTGCAGTCAGTGCTGGTATTGAAATCTCACTGACTCCTTCCGCACTCCTTGTCAATTCCCGACTTTGTCAAATCAACTATCGTGAATCTTTGATGTGGGTTGGCCCTTTAGGAACTCAGAGAAACAAGACAGACAGACCTGTTTCATCCCAGAAACCTCCCAGTTCCTGAGCCCTAGCCCTGGAAGTCTCAAAGCCATCACATCCAGAAATCTCTCTAGTCCCTGCTAGTGGTGAACTCACTTCGTCTTCCCCAGGACCACTAATTATTTCTCCATGTTTTCCTGTGAGATCTGAGGCCAGCTTTCTTCTTCCTCCCTCTGGCCTCTCCACGAACGATCTCCATTCTCTAGACAACATGTCTAGAACCGAGTCTTATAGGCACCGAGAGAGTGTGTCTTGAGGGCAGTTGGCGTTTCTAGGACACGAGTGACATCACAAAATTCCGAGAGCTCTCTGGGATACCGTGGAATTTCCAGAGAAGGGACTGCTGATGTCGTGAGGCACGGCCTTTACCTCCTTGCTGATATTTCTCCCCGAACTGACCGACCGACCGACCGACCGACCAACCGGAACCTGAGGTTTCCTTTCCAGGAGTCTCTCCTCCGACACAGAGGGAGCCATTCAGGATTTCCTCCTTCCAAAACCAGAAATTTCTCTCTGCTTCATTAATATCTTCTCACTACTTCCTGAACCCATGGGGAGTTAGTTAGTTGAACACTCACTTTTTTCATGAATGACCCTTCCTCCCTCTCCTGAACATCTCATATTACTGATTCATACTCAGTAAAACAGTAATATGAGAAATTAGGCCAGGAGGACATGGAAGATGAGGGTTGAGTCTTCTGAAGTGAACAAGCACTTAGGGAAGGCTAAACTTAAGGGAATTTGACTCTGAGTGGCAAGACATGAATAGCTGCTGCCAAGGCACAGATACAGGCACCAACTGGGCCCTCGGCATCCTCCTGCATCATCAGAGCTGTGTGGGAAACTCAGCCCAAAGGAGGGGCCGTGTTCAAAGGGAGAGGGCATTTTCGAGGACAGCACTGTTTTCTTTTTCTTCTTTCTTTCTTTCTTTCTTTCTTTCTTTCTTTCTTTCTTTCTTTCTTTTTTTTTCGAGACAGGGTTGTTCTGTAGTTTTTTTTTTTTTGGAGCCTGTCCTGGAACTAGCTCTTGTAGACCAGGCTGGTCTTGAACTCACATGCTTTCTTTTTTTTTCTATTGGATATTTTTGACTTCTTTATCAAAGATCAGGTGTTCGAAGATGTGTGGATCGATATCCGGGTCTTCTATTCGGTTCCATTGGTCCTCCTGTCTGTTCTTATGCCAGGACCAGGCTGTTTTCAGAACTGTAGCTTACAGAGTGTTCTTGCAGGTGGGGCACAGAAGAGGTTAATTACGGTACCTTAGTTCTTCTGCTTTTCTAGCAGACCGGAGCCCAGCTGACAGGAATCCAGTAGAGATGGTGTCAAGGTTCACACTGACTCTAACAGCTGTAACTTGAGCAGGATTTGTGATCCACATGAAATTTGCAATGAATTGCAGCAAATCTGTGACACTCTAACTTGCTCAGGCTCAGTATCTGAACATACAGATGTTTGCAATGATCACTGGCTTCAGGATTTTTTTTTTGTTGTTGTTGTTGTTTTGTTTTTCCACGAGACAGGGTTTCCCTGTAGCTGAAGTTTAACGGCCTGGTGTTTTTGTGACTTACTGCTTCAAAGAACTTCTCCATTTCTTTATCCCTAAGGGAAAAGAAATATAATCACTAAATACATTTAAGTGTCTTTCAACCATTTTAGATCCCTCTGTTGAGAGTTCTCTGTTTAGGTCTGTACTCCATTTTTTAAAATTGGATTATTTGTTCTTTGGATGACCAATTTCTCGACTTCTTTGTGTATTTTGGAGATTAGTGAAGATCTTTTCCCATTCTGTAAGGCCGTCGTTTTGTCTTGTTGGCCATGTTCTTTGCTTAACAGAAGCTTTTCAGTTTCAGGAGGTCTCACTTATTAATTGTTTCTCTCAGTGTCTGTTTTTTTTTCTTTTTTTTTCTTTTTTCTTTCTTTTTTTTCTTTTTTTTTCTTTTTTTCTTTTTTTCTTTTTTTTCTTCTTCTTCTTTTCTTTTTTTTTCTTTTTTTTCTCTCTTTAGTTTTTTTCTTTGTTCTTTTTTTTTGTTTTGTTTTTCTTTTTTTTTTCTTTTTTCTTTTTTTTCTTTTTCTCTCAGTGTCTGTGCTACTGGGGTTCTATTTAGCAAGCGTTCTCCTGTGCCAATGTGTTCAAGTGCATTTGATATTTTTATTTTTATATTCTTTTATTGTGGATGAAGTCAATTATTTGAACTCTCAAATATTTTTATTGTTATTATCTCTCTATTTGTTTGCTTATTTGTGGTTGTTCACCAACTTGACTATCTAGAGGAAGTAAAAGTCGTAACAAGGTTTCCGTAGGTGAACCTGCGGAAGGATCATTAACGTGAGAGAGCAGCGGCGGCGGCTCTGCCCGCCCGCTCGCCTGCCTCGCCCGAGTTCTCGCCGGGAGGCGCGCTCCCCGGGTCGCACGTGTGTTGTGCGCACGGAAGTGTGCGTGCGCACGGGCGCGCGTGGCGGTCGTGAGAGAGAGGTCGAGAGAGGGGGAAGGGGGACGGGCGCCGGCTCGCCCGCCCTCCTCGCCCCGTCCGAGGACCCGTGTCTGGCTCTGCCGCTGGCGGCTCACGGCGGACGGCGGCTCTCTTCCCGCTCTCGCTCTCCTCCGTCCACTCCCGCTGCTTGCCTCACCGCACCGCAGCGGCCCGCGGGTGTGTCCCCTCTTTCCCGGGCGCGCGCCTTTCCCTCTCCATCCCTCTTCCCGGGGGAGGATGGGCGAGGGTCTGGCGGCGCCCCGGGCCCCCTCTCGCCGCCGACCTCCGCTCGCGCGCCGTGGCGCCGCGGCGCACCTGTCGGGGAGGCGGCGGAGGTTGGGCGCACTTTTTTTTCCCCCCTCTCCACCTCCTTCTCCAAAGGACCGGGGTAGACCAGTAGTCCCTCCCACCGGGCGGGAGGCCATTTTTTTCCCCCGGGGATGCGGCGGGTCGACCAGATGTCCCGCTGGACTCTTTTTTTTTTTTTTTTTAAATGTATAATATATATTATATCTTCCTAGACCTGACGGGTCGACCAGTTGTCTCTGTGCACTTCCTTTTTTTTTTGACGGACTGGAAGCGGGTCGACCAGTTGTCCGATTAAATATTTGGCCTTAAAATGCTAAGTACCGGGGTCGACCAGTTGGCCTTGTGAACTTGGGTCGACCAGTTGTCTTTTTCCATGTCTTGATTGAATGATGTCATTCTTCAATGTGTTGGTGGTTAGTTTATCTCTTTTGTTCTCTATGCCAACACGCCCCACTCACCAAACACTTTTTTTTTTAATTTATTTATTTACTTATTTTTATTTTACTTTTTTATTATTTATTTATTTATTTATACATACATACATACATCCTGTCTATCTGTCCAGATGGGGCAGGGGTAGAAGGGGCTAGCTATGAGAGGAAGGTGCTCGGTGGGCATCCAGTTGTAAATAAGGCTGGGAATAAATAGCTGAATATTAATTCATTTGAGTAATATTAAAACTGTTCAAGTAGAAAACAATTGCTTTCTTTTTCTGTTTGCCCAGAGATCTGACTGACTGCAACTTGGAAAGAAGACGGCCCTGCTGGACAGAGACCTCCCTCCTGCTTTGGGTGGGTCGACCAGTTTACATGTTTATTTCCACGTTTTGTCTTTTATGGATTGAATGGATGTGTCTCTCTCTTTTTTTTTTTTTTTTTTGGTTTTTCGAGACAGGGTTTCTCTGTGGCCTTGGAGCCTGTCCTGGAACTAGCACTGTAGACCAGGCTGGTCTCGAACTCACAGAGATCCGCCTACCTCTGCCTCCCGAGTACTGGGATTAAAGGCGTGCGCCACCATCGCCCGGCTCTCATTTTTTTTTTCACGATTGCTTGCTTGCTTGCTTGCTTACTTACTTACTTACTTACTATCTGTTCAGCCCATCTCATTTACTTACTTCTTTAAAAAAAAATGACCCACCTAGTTATTTACTTACTTACTTACTTACTTACTTGTTCATTCATTCCTTCACTTCCTTATCTTCTTTCATATATCTGTTTATTTATCTGCTGATTTAGCATGACTCATTTACTTATTGAATGTTTCAATTATTATTTAGTTTTATTCATTTATTCATTCTTTATGTCTATTTTTATGTATGTATTTACTTACTTTCTTAATTTTTTTTTTACTTTTTAAAATTTACTTAATTTTTTTCTTTCTTTGGGAATGTAGATTCTTTCTTCCTTTCTTCCTTTCTTTCCTTCTTTCTGTCTCCTGACTGTCACTGGCTAAGAAAATGGTGGCCTCCATGTCACTGGTCAGCATAGCAGCTCCTAAAATGGAATTTGATGAAGGGATACATAGATAGATAGATAGATAGATAGATAGATAGATAGATAGATAGATAGATAGATAGATAGATGGGATGCGCACACGCTCACACACACACACACACACACACACACACATATGCACGCACGTGCATGACATGTACAGATGGGGGGCGATTCCAATGTTTTCAGAGGAAGGTGCTCGCTGGTAATAATAAATGTGCTGGTAAATAAGGCTGGAAATAGCTGAATATTAAATCATTAAAACTCTTCAAATAAATAAAAAGCAATTCCATTTCTCTCTCTCTCTCTTTCTCACCATATACCAGCACATCTGAACTGACTGCAACATACAGAAGAAGAAGAAACACGGAAAGAAGACATCCCTGCTGGACAGGATCTGAGATGAGAATAAATTCATCGAATGGCTGCCAACAGCATTTCATTGAGAAGAGATTCCACATTTTATGCTGTACAGTTACTTAGTTAGATAGATAGATAAAGAGAGGCCTGTGAACTGGGGTGGGCTGTGGCTTCTCAGGTCACCTCAGGTCAGGGAGGGGCTGAGGAGTGTCCCATTGGCCTTGACAATAGGCAGGAGTCAGAGGTTAATGTCAGGGCAGGGCCTGAGAGTTCCTCAAAGGGAATGAATGGAGACCCTTGCTTACCTAAGAAATGCCTGACCTTGGAAAAGGACTTGTGGAAAGCGGGCCCTTGAAACTGTGGTTTCACGTCTTACTAGAAAGCTCCCTCTTGGAAGGGAAAGTCATCGTGATATCTTACTCTTTTCCCAAGGATACCCTACCTACCCTTCTGATCATTCTTACTGAATTAAGTCTTCCACTGCAAATAAATAAATAAATAAATAATAAATGAAGTGGGTGAGTGAGTGAGTGAGTGAGTAAGTAAGTAAGTAAGTAAGTAAACAAGCAAATACGTGGATGGACAAATAAATACAATGTTTGCTGTTGTTGAATGACTTTTGATTTCATAATGAATCTCTCTCTCTCTCTCTCTCTCTCTCTCTCTCTCTCTCACACACACACACACACACACACACACACACACACTAAATATACAATAAAAGGAAGCATAACACCTTTACTCAGGGGGCAGAGTGAACTCTGAAAGTTTTCCAGGCGGGGGGGGGGAGAGACAGAATATAAGAACAAAATGAGAAACAAGGAAAAATAGTGTTGGCTGGCTGGCCGGCTTTCAGTTCCCTGACAGAAATGAGCACATTGTGGAGGAAACACAAAGTTGTTACACTATGTGGGTGTGATGAGGAGAGATTGTGAGTGAGTGTCCTGTCAGAACAAAGTTAGTCCCATAGTTGATGAAATTCATTATCCCAAAACTTCAGCAGAATATATCCCAAGTTTGCAAATGTGTGATCAGCTTGTGACAGGTTGGGCTGGAGATGCTGAGAACTGGGGAGCCCTCAATGCAAGAGCAGACACTCATTCCCATGAAGAGGGAGAGAGGGAGGGAGGGAGGGAGGGAGGGATCATTCATTCCTATACTCAAGTTTAAAGAAAGATGAGTGGCTATCTATGGAGAGACCACTCACAGATATGAAAAATCATTTCCTAAAAATCAAATTTCTCAGTCAGTATGCAACTGCTATGGTGCTTCTCCTAGATAGAGCAAAACACACAAACAAACTGATTCCTTGATCTAGAGCCACAGTGCACATGCTGTGGAAAAGGGGACATGGCCAACTTGAATCACAATATTCATCAGAGCATGAAAAGAGCGTAAAAAGGACACAGAGGAGAGATAATTGTGGTCCTTCCTTCCTCCCTCCCTCCCTCCCTCCCTCCCTCCCTCCTTCCCTCAGGAAGTGACTGACAGATGAGACTTTGTCCAAGCAGGTTCTGTCTGAAATACCAGACTTGAGTTTCCCCCTCTGTGGGTATTAGCTAATCAGTCCTCCCTTCTTTCTGTAGGAAGGTGGTGCATGTCTCTCAGAACTTACCTGGTTTCCTCTGCACCAGGTGAACCAGGGAAAAGCTTTCTAAGCCTTATTCAGACCCATAGAGGCTGCGCTGTGTGTGACTTCAGAGACCTCAGGGAGTATAGGGGTGGGTGGGTGCTTGATGCTTCAGACTCATGTCATTGAAGGACATAACATAGTCTGGATTCACAGAGATTCACAACACAGAGCCATTGTCACTTACTAACAGCTCAGGACACCCAGAGCTAACAAGAAATTGCAGTCTCAGCCGGGCTTTAATCACAGCACACACACAGATCTCTGTGAATTCAAAGATGGCCTGATTTACAGAGTGAGTTTTAGGACAGCCCAAGATACAAAAAGAAACCCTTTCTTGAAAAACAAAGCAAAACAGCAAAAGAAAGAAAGACAAGGAAAAAGAAAAAAATGGCAGTCTCTTTCCACTCTCTCCTCCATTGGCTCTTAAAGAGCTCTCAAGCTGAACTGGAGACCATGGTGTCACTCAAAACTGGGAAGCCAGAAACCTTAGGGGGGTCACAGGAGTCGGACTGACTGCAGCACTTGATGCCTCAACCCTGCTAATGGCTGTGATATAAGGCATGGTAAAATACGGGCTTTGGCAGAGCACTACTCCCCTTTCTCTATTATTATTGCTACACAACGAAAAGGACCGGGGGGGGGGTGATGATGTGCAGTCAGTGCTGGTATTGAAATCTCACTGACTCCTTCCGCACTCCTTGTCAATTCCCGACTTTGTCAAATCAACTATCGTGAATCTTTGATGTGGGTTGGCCCTTTAGGAACTCAGAGAAACAAGACAGACAGACCTGTTTCATCCCAGAAACCTCCCAGTTCCTGAGCCCTAGCCCTGGAAGTCTCAAAGCCATCACATCCAGAAATCTCTCTAGTCCCTGCTAGTGGTGAACTCACTTCGTCTTCCCCAGGACCACTAATTATTTCTCCATGTTTTCCTGTGAGATCTGAGGCCAGCTTTCTTCTTCCTCCCTCTGGCCTCTCCACGAACGATCTCCATTCTCTAGACAACATGTCTAGAACCGAGTCTTATAGGCACCGAGAGAGTGTGTCTTGAGGGCAGTTGGCGTTTCTAGGACACGAGTGACATCACAAAATTCCGAGAGCTCTCTGGGATACCGTGGAATTTCCAGAGAAGGGACTGCTGATGTCGTGAGGCACGGCCTTTACCTCCTTGCTGATATTTCTCCCCGAACTGACCGACCGACCGACCGACCGACCAACCGGAACCTGAGGTTTCCTTTCCAGGAGTCTCTCCTCCGACACAGAGGGAGCCATTCAGGATTTCCTCCTTCCAAAACCAGAAATTTCTCTCTGCTTCATTAATATCTTCTCACTACTTCCTGAACCCATGGGGAGTTAGTTAGTTGAACACTCACTTTTTTCATGAATGACCCTTCCTCCCTCTCCTGAACATCTCATATTACTGATTCATACTCAGTAAAACAGTAATATGAGAAATTAGGCCAGGAGGACATGGAAGATGAGGGTTGAGTCTTCTGAAGTGAACAAGCACTTAGGGAAGGCTAAACTTAAGGGAATTTGACTCTGAGTGGCAAGACATGAATAGCTGCTGCCAAGGCACAGATACAGGCACCAACTGGGCCCTCGGCATCCTCCTGCATCATCAGAGCTGTGTGGGAAACTCAGCCCAAAGGAGGGGCCGTGTTCAAAGGGAGAGGGCATTTTCGAGGACAGCACTGTTTTCTTTTTCTTCTTTCTTTCTTTCTTTCTTTCTTTCTTTCTTTCTTTCTTTCTTTCTTTTTTTTTCGAGACAGGGTTGTTCTGTAGTTTTTTTTTTTTTGGAGCCTGTCCTGGAACTAGCTCTTGTAGACCAGGCTGGTCTTGAACTCACATGCTTTCTTTTTTTTTCTATTGGATATTTTTGACTTCTTTATCAAAGATCAGGTGTTCGAAGATGTGTGGATCGATATCCGGGTCTTCTATTCGGTTCCATTGGTCCTCCTGTCTGTTCTTATGCCAGGACCAGGCTGTTTTCAGAACTGTAGCTTACAGAGTGTTCTTGCAGGTGGGGCACAGAAGAGGTTAATTACGGTACCTTAGTTCTTCTGCTTTTCTAGCAGACCGGAGCCCAGCTGACAGGAATCCAGTAGAGATGGTGTCAAGGTTCACACTGACACTAACAGCTGTAACTTGAGCAGGATTTGTGATCCACATGAAATTTGCAATGAATTGCAGCAAATCTGTGACACTCTAACTTGCTCAGGCTCAGTATCTGAACATACAGATGTTTGCAATGATCACTGGCTTCAGGATTTTTTGTTGTTGTTGTTGTTGTTGTTTTGTTTTTCCACGAGACAGGGTTTCCCTGTAGCTGAAGTTTAACGGCCTGGTGTTTTTGTGAGTTACTGCTTCAAAGAACTTCTCCATTTCTTTATCCCTAAGGGAAAAGAAATATAATCACTAAATACATTTAAGTGTCTTTCAACCATTTTAGATCCCTCTGTTGAGAGTTCTCTGTTTAGGTCTGTACTCCATTTTTTAAAATTGGATTATTTGTTCTTTGGATGACCAATTTCTCGACTTCTTTGTGTATTTTGGAGATTAGTGAAGATCTTTTCCCATTCTGTAAGGCCGTCGTTTTGTCTTGTTGGCCATGTTCTTTGCTTTACAGAAGCTTTTCAGTTTCAGGAGGTCTCACTTATTAATTGTTTCTCTCAGTGTCTGTTTTTTTTTCTTTTTTTTCTTTTTTCTTTCTTTTTTTTCTTTTTTTCTTTTTTTCTTTTTTTTCTTCTTCTTCTTTTCTTTTTTTTTCTTTTTTTTCTCTCTTTAGTTTTTTTCTTTGTTCTTTTTTTTTGTTTTGTTTTTCTTTTTTTTTTTCTTTTTTCTTTTTTTTCTTTTTCTCTCAGTGTCTGTGCTACTGGGGTTCTATTTAGCAAGCGTTCTCCTGTGCCAGTGTGTTCAAGTGCATTTGATATTTTTATTTTTATATTCTTTTATTGTGGATGAAGTCAATTATTTGAACTCTCAAATATTTTTATTGTTATTATCTCTCTATTTGTTTGCTTATTTGTGGTTGTTCACCAACTTGACTATCTAGAGGAAGTAAAAGTCGTAACAAGGTTTCCGTAGGTGAACCTGCGGAAGGATCATTAACGTGAGAGAGCAGCGGCGGCGGCTCTGCCCGCCCGCTCGCCTGCCTCGCCCGAGTTCTCGCCGGGAGGCGCGCTCCCCGGGTCGCACGTGTGTTGTGCGCACGGAAGTGTGCGTGCGCACGGGCGCGCGTGGCGGTCGTGAGAGAGAGGTCGAGAGAGGGGGAAGGGGGACGGGCGCCGGCTCGCCCGCCCTCCTCGCCCCGTCCGAGGACCCGTGTCTGGCTCTGCCGCTGGCGGCTCACGGCGGACGGCGGCTCTCTTCCCGCTCTCGCTCTCCTCCGTCCACTCCCGCTGCTTGCCTCACCGCACCGCAGCGGCCCGCGGGTGTGTCCCCTCTTTCCCGGGCGCGCGCCTTTCCCTCTCCATCCCTCTTCCTGGGGGAGGATGGGCGAGGGTCTGGCGGCGCCCCGGGCCCCCTCTCGCCGCCGACCTCCGCTCGCGCGCCGTGGCGCCGCGGCGCGCCTGTCGGGGAGGCGGCGGAGGTTGGGCGCACTTTTTTTTCCCCCCTCTCCACCTCCTTCTCCAAAGGACCGGGGTAGACCAGTAGTCCCTCCCACCGGGCGGGAGGCCATTTTTTTCCCCCGGGGATGCGGCGGGTCGACCAGATGTCCCGCTGGACTCTTTTTTTTTTTTTTTTTTTTAATGTATAATATATATTATATCTTCCTAGACCTGACGGGTCGACCAGTTGTCTCTGTGCACTTCCTTTTTTTTTGACGGACTGGAAGCGGGTCGACCAGTTGTCCGATTAAATATTTGGCCTTAAAATGCTAAGTACCGGGGTCGACCAGTTGGCCTTGTGAACTTGGGTCGACCAGTTGTCTTTTTCCATGTCTTGATTGAATGATGTCATTCTTCAATGTGTTGGTGGTTAGTTTATCTCTTTTGTTCTCTATGCCAACACACCCCACTCACCAAACACTTTTTTTTTTAATTTATTTATTTACTTATTTTTATTTTACTTTTTTATTATTTATTTATTTATTTATACATACATACATACATCCTGTCTATCTGTCCAGATGGGGCAGGGGTAGAAGGGGCTAGCTATGAGAGGAAGGTGCTCGGTGGGCATCCAGTTGTAAATAAGGCTGGGAATAAATAGCTGAATATTAATTCATTTGAGTAATATTAAAACTGTTCAAGTAGAAAACAATTGCTTTCTTTTTCTGTTTGCCCAGAGATCTGACTGACTGCAACTTGGAAAGAAGACGGCCCTGCTGGACAGAGACCTCCCTCCTGCTTTGGGTGGGTCGACCAGTTTACATGTTTATTTCCACGTTTTGTCTTTTATGGATTGAATGGATGTGTCTCTCTCTCTTTTTTTTTTTTTTTTTTTT
The DNA here is from genome assembly GCF_037038515.1 of Microtus pennsylvanicus. Classification (NCBI taxonomy): domain Eukaryota; kingdom Metazoa; phylum Chordata; class Mammalia; order Rodentia; family Cricetidae; genus Microtus; species Microtus pennsylvanicus. The sequence continues at coordinate 1,218,877 of NW_027460895.1, read as the reverse complement.
GGTTTTTCGAGACAGGGTTTCTCTGTGGCTTTGGAGCCTGTCCTGGAACTAGCACTGTAGACCAGGCTGGTCTCGAACTCACAGAGATCTGCCTACCTCTGCCTCCCGAGTACTGGGATTAAAGGCGTGCGCCACCATCGCCCGGCTCTCATTTTTTTTTTCACGATTGCTTGCTTGCTTGCTTGCTTACTTACTTACTTACTTACTATCTGTTCAGCCCATCTCATTTACTTACTTCTTTAAAAAAAATGACCCACCTAGTTATTTACTTACTTACTTACTTACTTACTTGTTCATTCATTCCTTCACTTCCTTATCTTCTTTCATATATCTGTTTATTTATCTGCTGATTTAGCGTGACTCATTTACTTATTGAATGTTTCAATTATTATTTAGTTTTATTCATTTATTCATTCTTTATGTCTATTTTTATGTATGTATTTACTTACTTTCTTAATTTTTTTTTTACTTTTTAAAATTTACTTAATTTTTTTCTTTCTTTGGGAATGTAGATTCTTTCTTCCTTTCTTCCTTTCTTTCCTTCTTTCTGTCTCCTGACTGTCACTGGCTAAGAAAATGGTGGCCTCCATGTCACTGGTCAGCATAGCAGCTCCTAAAATGGAATTTGATGAAGGGATACATAGATAGATAGATAGATAGATAGATAGATAGATAGATAGATAGATAGATGGGATGCGCACACGCTCACACACACACACACACACACACACACACACACATATGCACGCACGTGCATGACATGTACAGATGGGGGGCGATTCCAATGTTTTCAGAGGAAGGTGCTCGCTGGTAATAATAAATGTGCTGGTAAATAAGGCTGGAAATAGCTGAATATTAAATCATTAAAACTCTTCAAATAAATAAAAAGCAATTCCATTTCTCTCTCTCTCTCTTTCTCACCATATACCAGCACATCTGAACTGACTGCAACATACAAAAGAAGAAGAAACACGGAAAGAAGACATCCCTGCTGGACAGGATCTGAGATGAGAATAAATTCATCGAATGGCTGCCAACAGCATTTCATTGAGAAGAGATTCCACATTTTATGCTGTACAGTTACTTAGTTAGATAGATAGATAAAGAGAGGCCTGTGAACTGGGGTGGGCTGTGGCTTCTCAGGTCACCTCAGGTCAGGGAGGGGCTGAGGAGTGTCCCATTGGCCTTGACAATAGGCAGGAGTCAGAGGTTAATGTCAGGGCAGGGCCTGAGAGTTCCTCAAAGGGAATGAATGGAGACCCTTGCTTACCTAAGAAATGCCTGACCTTGGAAAAGGACTTGAAACTGTGGTTTCACGTCTTACTAGAAAGCTCCCTCTTGGAAGGGAAAGTCATCGTGATATCTTACTCTTTTCCCAAGGATACCCTACCTACCCTTCTGATCATTCTTACTGAATTAAGTCTTCCACTGCAAATAAATAAATAAATAAATAAATAATAAATGAAGTGGGTGAGTGAGTGAGTGAGTGAGTAAGTAAGTAAGTAAGTAAGTAAACAAGCAAATACGTGGATGGACAAATAAATACAAAGTTTGCTGTTGTTGACTGACTTTTGATTTCATAATGAATCTCTCTCTCTCTCTCTCTCTCTCACACACACACACACACACACACACACACTAAATATACAATAAAAGGAAGCATAACACCTTTACTCAGGGGGCAGAGTGAACTCTGAAAGTTTTCCAGGCGGGGGGGGGGGGAGAGACAGAATATAAGAACAAAATGAGAAACAAGGAAAAATAGTGTTGGCTGGCTGGCCGGCTTTCAGTTCCCTGACAGAAATGAGCACATTGTGGAGGAAACACAAAGTTGTTACACTATGTGGGTGTGATGAGGAGAGATTGTGAGTGAGTGTCCTGTCAGAACAAAGTTAGTCCCATAGTTGATGAAATTCATTATCCCAAAACTTCAGCAGAATATATCCCAAGTTTGCAAATGTGTGATCAGCTTGTGACAGGTTGGGCTGGAGATGCTGAGAACTGGGGAGCCCTCAATGCAAGAGCAGACACTCATTCCCATGAAGAGGGAGAGAGGGAGGGAGGGAGGGAGGGAGGGATCATTCATTCCTATACTCAAGTTTAAAGAAAGATGAGTGGCTATCTATGGAGAGACCACTCACAGATATGAAAAATCATTTCCTAAAAATCAAATTTCTCAGTCAGTATGCAACTGCTATGGTGCTTCTCCTAGATAGAGCAAAACACACAAACAAACTGATTCCTTGATCTAGAGCCACAGTGCACATGCTGTGGAAAAGGGGACATGGCCAACTTGAATCACAGTATTCATCAGAGCATGAAAAGAGCGTAAAAAGGACACAGAGGAGAGATAATTGTGGTCCTTCCTTCCTCCCTCCCTCCCTCCCTCCCTCCTTCCCTCAGGAAGTGACTGACAGATGAGACTTTGTCCAAGCAGGTTCTGTCTGAAATACCAGACTTGAGTTTCCCCCTCTGTGGGTATTAGCTAATCAGTCCTCCCTTCTTTCTGTAGGAAGGTGGTGCATGTCTCTCAGAACTTACCTGGTTTCCTCTGCACCAGGTGAACCAGGGAAAAGCTTTCTAAGCCTTATTCAGACCCATAGAGGCTGCGCTGTGTGTGACTTCAGAGACCTCAGGGAGTATAGGGGTGGGTGGGTGCTTGATGCTTCAGACTCATGTCATTGAAGGACATAACATAGTCTGGATTCACAGAGATTCACAACACAGAGCCATTGTCACTTACTAACAGCTCAGGACACCCAGAGCTAACAAGAAATTGCAGTCTCAGCCGGGCTTTAATCACAGCACACACACAGATCTCTGTGAATTCAAAGATGGCCTGATTTACAGAGTGAGTTTTAGGACAGCCCAAGATACAAAAAGAAACCCTTTCTTGAAAAACAAAGCAAAACAGCAAAAGAAAGAAAGACAAGGAAAAAGAAAAAAATGGCAGTCTCTTTCCACTCTCTCCTCCATTGGCTCTTAAAGAGCTCTCAAGCTGAACTGGAGACCATGGTGTCACTCAAAACTGGGAAGCCAGAAACCTTAGGGGGGTCACAGGAGTCGGACTGACTGCAGCACTTGATGCCTCAACCCTGCTAATGGCTGTGATATAAGGCATGGTAAAATACGGGCTTTGGCAGAGCACTACTCCCCTTTCTCTATTATTATTGCTACACAACGAAAAGGACCGGGGGGGGGTGATGATGTGCAGTCAGTGCTGGTATTGAAATCTCACTGACTCCTTCCGCACTCCTTGTCAATTCCCGACTTTGTCAAATCAACTATCGTGAATCTTTGATGTGGGTTGGCCCTTTAGGAACTCAGAGAAACAAGACAGACAGACCTGTTTCATCCCAGAAACCTCCCAGTTCCTGAGCCCTAGCCCTGGAAGTCTCAAAGCCATCACATCCAGAAATCTCTCTAGTCCCTGCTAGTGGTGAACTCACTTCGTCTTCCCCAGGACCACTAATTATTTCTCCATGTTTTCCTGTGAGATCTGAGGCCAGCTTTCTTCTTCCTCCCTCTGGCCTCTCCACGAACGATCTCCATTCTCTAGACAACATGTCTAGAACCGAGTCTTATAGGCACCGAGAGAGTGTGTCTTGAGGGCAGTTGGCGTTTCTAGGACACGAGTGACATCACAAAATTCCGAGAGCTCTCTGGGATACCGTGGAATTTCCAGAGAAGGGACTGCTGATGTCGTGAGGCACGGCCTTTACCTCCTTGCTGATATTTCTCCCCGAACTGACCGACCGACCGACCGACCGACCAACCGGAACCTGAGGTTTCCTTTCCAGGAGTCTCTCCTCCGACACAGAGGGAGCCATTCAGGATTTCCTCCTTCCAAAACCAGAAATTTCTCTCTGCTTCATTAATATCTTCTCACTACTTCCTGAACCCATGGGGAGTTAGTTAGTTGAACACTCACTTTTTTCATGAATGACCCTTCCTCCCTCTCCTGAACATCTCATATTACTGATTCATACTCAGTAAAACAGTAATATGAGAAATTAGGCCAGGAGGACATGGAAGATGAGGGTTGAGTCTTCTGAAGTGAACAAGCACTTAGGGAAGGCTAAACTTAAGGGAATTTGACTCTGAGTGGCAAGACATGAATAGCTGCTGCCAAGGCACAGATACAGGCACCAACTGGGCCCTCGGCATCCTCCTGCATCATCAGAGCTGTGTGGGAAACTCAGCCCAAAGGAGGGGCTGTGTTCAAAGGGAGAGGGCATTTTCGAGGACAGCACTGTTTTCTTTTTCTTCTTTCTTTCTTTCTTTTTTTTTTTTCGAGACAGGGTTGTTCTGTAGTTTTTTTTTTTTTTTTTGGAGCCTGTCTTGGAACTAGCTCTTGTAGACCAGGCTGGTCTTGAACTCACATGCTTTCTTTTTTTTTTCTATTGGATATTTTTGACTTCTTTATCAAAGATCAGGTGTTCAAAGATGTGTGGATCGATATCCGGGTCTTCTATTCGGTTCCATTGGTCCTCCTGTCTGTTCTTATGCCAGGACCAGGCTGTTTTCAGAACTGTAGCTTACAGAGTGTTCTTGCAGGTGGGGCACAGAAGAGGTTAATTACGGTACCTTAGTTCTTCTGCTTTTCTAGCAGACCGGAGCCCAGCTGACAGGAATCCAGTAGAGATGGTGTCAAGGTTCACACTGACACTAACAGCTGTAACTTGAGCAGGATTTGTGATCCACATGAAATTTGCAATGAATTGCAGCAAATCTGTGACACTCTAACTTGCTCAGGCTCAGTATCTGAACATACAGATGTTTGCAATGATCACTGGCTTCAGGATTTTTTTTTTTTTGTTGTTGTTGTTTTGTTTTTCCACGAGACAGGGTTTCCCTGTAGCTGAAGTTTAACGGCCTGGTGTTTTTGTGACTTACTGCTTCAAAGAACTTCTCCATTTCTTTATCCCTAAGGGAAAAGAAATATAATCACTAAATACATTTAAGTGTCTTTCAACCATTTTAGATCCCTCTGTTGAGAGTTCTCTGTTTAGGTCTGTACTCCATTTTTTAAAATTGGATTATTTGTTCTTAGGATGACCAATTTCTCGACTTCTTTGTGTATTTTGGAGATTAGTGAAGATCTTTTCCCATTCTGTAAGGCCGTCGTTTTGTCTTGTTGGCCATGTTCTTTGCTTTACAGAAGCTTTTCAGTTTCAGGAGGTCTCACTTATTAATTGTTTCTCTCAGTGTCTGTTTTTTTTTTCTGTTTTTTCTTTTTTCTTTCTTTTTTTTTCTTTTTTTTCTTTTTTTCTTTTTTTCTTTTTTTTCTTCTTCTTCTTTTCTTTTTTTTTCTTTTTTTTCTCTCTTTAGTTTTTTTCTTTGTTCTTTTTTTTTGTTTTGTTTTTCTTTTTTTTTCTTTTTTCTTTTTTTTCTTTTTCTCTCAGTGTCTGTGCTACTGGGGTTCTATTTAGCAAGCGTTCTCCTGTGCCAATGTGTTCAAGTGCATTTGATATTTTTATTTTTATATTCTTTTATTGTGGATGAAGTCAATTATTTGAACTCTCAAATATTTTTATTGTTATTATCTCTCTATTTGTTTGCTTATTTGTGGTTGTTCACCAACTTGACTATATAGAGGAAGTAAAAGTCGTAACAAGGTTTCCGTAGGTGAACCTGCGGAAGGATCATTAACGTGAGAGAGCAGCGGCGGCGGCTCTGCCCGCCCGCTCGCCTGCCTCGCCCGAGTTCTCGCCGGGAGGCGCGCTCCCCGGGTCGCACGTGTGTTGTGCGCACGGAAGTGTGCGTGCGCACGGGCGCGCGTGGCGGTCGTGAGAGAGAGGTCGAGAGAGGGGGAAGGGGGACGGGCGCCGGCTCGCCCGCCCTCCTCGCCCCGTCCGAGGACCCGTGTCTGGCTCTGCCGCTGGCGGCTCACGGCGGAAGGCGGCTCTCTTCCCGCTCTCGCTCTCCTCCGTCCACTCCCGCTGCTTGCCTCACCGCACCGCAGCGGCCCGCGGGTATGTCCCCTCTTTCCCGGGCGCGCGCCTTTCCCTCTCCATCCCTCTTCCAGGGGGAGGATGGGCGAGGGTCTGGCGGCGCCCCGGGCCCCCTCTCGCCGCCGACCTCCGCTCGCGCGCCGTGGCGCCGCGGCGCGCCTGTCGGGGAGGCGGCGGAGGTTGGGCGCACTTTTTTTTCCCCCCTCTCCACCTCCTTCTCCAAAGGACCGGGGTAGACCAGTAGTCCCTCCCACCGGGCGGGAGGCCATTTTTTTCCCCCGGGGATGCGGCGGGTCGACCAGATGTCCCGCTGGACTCTTTTTTTTTTTTTTTTTTTTAATGTATAATATATATTATATCTTCCTAGACCTGACGGGTCGACCAGTTGTCTCTGTGCACTTCCTTTTTTTTTTGACGGACTGGAAGCGGGTCGACCAGTTGTCCGATTAAATATTTGGCCTTAAAATGCTAAGTACCGGGGTCGACCAGTTGGCCTTGTGAACTTGGGTCGACCAGTTGTCTTTTTCCATGTCTTGATTGAATGATGTCATTCTTCAATGTGTTGGTGGTTAGTTTATCTCTTTTGTTCTCTATGCCAACACGCCCCACTCACCAAACACTTTTTTTTTTAATTTATTTATTTACTTATTTTTATTTTACTTTTTTATTATTTATTTATTTATTTATACATACATACATACATCCTGTCTATCTGTCCAGATGGGGCAGGGGTAGAAGGGGCTAGCTATGAGAGGAAGGTGCTCGGTGGGCATCCAGTTGTAAATAAGGCTGGGAATAAATAGCTGAATATTAATTCATTTGAGTAATATTAAAACTGTTCAAGTAGAAAACAATTGCTTTCTTTTTCTGTTTGCCCAGAGATCTGACTGACTGCAACTTGGAAAGAAGACGGCTCTGCTGGACAGAGACCTCCCTCCTGCTTTGGGTGGGTCGACCAGTTTACATGTTTATTTCCACGTTTTGTCTTTTATGGATTGAATGGATGTGTCTCTCTCTTTTTTTTTTTTTTTGGTTTTTCGAGACAGGGTTTCTCTGTGGCTTTGGAGCCTGTCCTGGAACTAGCACTGTAGACCAGGCTGGTCTCGAACTCACAGAGATCCGCCTACCTCTGCCTCCCGAGTACTGGGATTAAAGGCGTGCGCCACCATCGCCCGGCTCTCATTTTTTTTTCACGATTGCTTGCTTGCTTGCTTGCTTACTTACTTACTTACTTACTATCTGTTCAGCCCATCTCATTTACTTACTTCTTTAAAAAAAATGACCCACCTAGTTATTTACTTACTTACTTACTTACTTACTTGTTCATTCATTCCTTCACTTCCTTATCTTCTTTCATATATCTGTTTATTTATCTGCTGATTTAGCGTGACTCATTTACTTATTGAATGTTTCAATTATTATTTAGTTTTATTCATTTATTCATTCTTTATATCTATTTTTATGTATGTATTTACTTACTTTCTTAATTTTTTTTTTACTTTTTAAAATTTACTTAATTTTTTTCTTTCTTTGGGAATGTAGATTCTTTCTTCCTTTCTTCCTTTCTTTCCTTCTTTCTGTCTCCTGACTGTCACTGGCTAAGAAAATGGTGGCCTCCATGTCACTGGTCAGCATAGCAGCTCCTAAAATGGAATTTGATGAAGGGATACATAGATAGATAGATAGATAGATAGATAGATAGATAGATAGATAGATAGATAGATAGATAGATGGGATGCGCACACGCTCACACACACACACACACACACACACACATATGCACGCACGTGCATGACATGTACAGATGGGGGGCGATTCCAATGTTTTCAGAGGAAGGTGCTCGCTGGTAATAATAAATGTGCTGGTAAATAAGGCTGGAAATAGCTGAATATTAAATCATTAAAACTCTTCAAATAAATAAAAAGCAATTCCATTTCTCTCTCTCTCTCTTTCTCACCATATACCAGCACATCTGAACTGACTGCAACATACAAAAGAAGAAGAAACACGGAAAGAAGACATCCCTGCTGGACAGGATCTGAGATGAGAATAAATTCATCGAATGGCTGCCAACAGCATTTCATTGAGAAGAGATTCCACATTTTATGCTGTACAGTTACTTAGTTAGATAGATAGATAAAGAGAGGCCTGTGAACTGGGGTGGGCTGTGGCTTCTCAGGTCACCTCAGGTCAGGGAGGGGCTGAGGAGTGTCCCATTGGCCTTGACAATAGGCAGGAGTCAGAGGTTAATGTCAGGGCAGGGCCTGAGAGTTCCTCAAAGGGAATGAATGGAGACCCTTGCTTACCTAAGAAATGCCTGACCTTGGAAAAGGACTTGAAACTGTGGTTTCACGTCTTACTAGAAAGCTCCCTCTTGGAAGGGAAAGTCATCGTGATATCTTACTCTTTTCCCAAGGATACCCTACCTACCCTTCTGATCATTCTTACTGAATTAAGTCTTCCACTGCAAATAAATAAATAAATAAATAAATAATAAATGAAGTGGGTGAGTGAGTGAGTGAGTGAGTAAGTAAGTAAGTAAGTAAGTAAACAAGCAAATACGTGGATGGACAAATAAATACAAAGTTTGCTGTTGTTGACTGACTTTTGATTTCATAATGAATCTCTCTCTCTCTCTCTCTCTCTCTCACACACACACACACACACACACACACACACACTAAATATACAATAAAAGGAAGCATAACACCTTTACTCAGGGGGCAGAGTGAACTCTGAAAGTTTTCCAGGCGGGGGGGGGGGAGAGACAGAATATAAGAACAAAATGAGAAACAAGGAAAAATAGTGTTGGCTGGCTGGCCGGCTTTCAGTTCCCTGACAGAAATGAGCACATTGTGGAGGAAACACAAAGTTGTTACACTATGTGGGTGTGATGAGGAGAGATTGTGAGTGAGTGTCCTGTCAGAACAAAGTTAGTCCCATAGTTGATGAAATTCATTATCCCAAAACTTCAGCAGAATATATCCCAAGTTTGCAAATGTGTGATCAGCTTGTGACAGGTTGGGCTGGAGATGCTGAGAACTGGGGAGCCCTCAATGCAAGAGCAGACACTCATTCCCATGAAGAGGGAGAGAGGGAGAGAGGGAGGGAGGGAGGGATCATTCATTCCTATACTCAAGTTTAAAGAAAGATGAGTGGCTATCTATGGAGAGACCACTCACAGATATGAAAAATCATTTCCTAAAAATCAAATTTCTCAGTCAGTATGCAACTGCTATGGTGCTTCTCCTAGATAGAGCAAAACACACAAACAAACTGATTCCTTGATCTAGAGCCACAGTGCACATGCTGTGGAAAAGGGGACATGGCCAACTTGAATCACAATATTCATCAGAGCATGAAAAGAGCATAAAAAGGACACAGAGGAGAGATAATTGTGGTCCTTCCTTCCTCCCTCCCTCCCTCCCTCCCTCCCTTCCTCCCTCCTTCCCTCAGGAAGTGACTGACAGATGAGACTTTGTCCAAGCAGGTTCTGTCTGAAATACCAGACTTGAGTTTCCCCCTCTGTGGGTATTAGCTAATCAGTCCTCCCTTCTTTCTGTAGGAAGGTGGTGCATGTCTCTCAGAACTTACCTGGTTTCCTCTGCACCAGGTGAACCAGGGAAAAGCTTTCTAAGCCTTATTCAGACCCATAGAGGCTGCGCTGTGTGTGACTTCAGAGACCTCAGGGAGTATAGGGGTGGGTGGGTGCTTGATGCTTCAGACTCATGTCATTGAAGGACATAACATAGTCTGGATTCACAGAGATTCACAACACAGAGCCATTGTCACTTACTAACAGCTCAGGACACCCAGAGCTAACAAGAAATTGCAGTCTCAGCCGGGCTTTAATCACAGCACACACACAGATCTCTGTGAATTCAAAGATGGCCCGATTTACAGAGTGAGTTTTAGGACAGCCCAAGATACAAAAAGAAACCCTTTCTTGAAAAACAAAGCAAAACAGCAAAAGAAAGAAAGACAAGGAAAAAGAAAAAAATGGCAGTCTCTTTCCACTCTCTCCTCCATTGGTTCTTAAAGAGCTCTCAAGCTGAACTGGAGACCATGGTGTCACTCAAAACTGGGAAGCCAGAAACCTTAGGGGGGTCACAGGAGTCGGACTGACTGCAGCACTTGATGCCTCAACCCTGCTAATGGCTGTGATATAAGGCATGGTAAAATACGGGCTTTGGCAGAGCACTACTCCCCTTTCTCTATTATTATTGCTACACAACGAAAAGGACCGGGGGGGGGGGTGATGATGTGCAGTCAGTGCTGGTATTGAAATCTCACTGACTCCTTCCGCACTCCTTGTCAATTCCCGACTTTGTCAAATCAACTATCGTGAATCTTTGATGTGGGTTGGCCCTTTAGGAACTCAGAGAAACAAGACAGACAGACCTGTTTCATCCCAGAAACCTCCCAGTTCCTGAGCCCTAGCCCTGGAAGTCTCAAAGCCATCACATCCAGAAATCTCTCTAGTCCCTGCTAGTGGTGAACTCACTTCGTCTTCCCCAGGACCACTAATTATTTCTCCATGTTTTCCTGTGAGATCTGAGGCCAGCTTTCTTCTTCCTCCCTCTGGCCTCTCCACGAACGATCTCCATTCTCTAGACAACATGTCTAGAACCGAGTCTTATAGGCACCGAGAGAGTGTGTCTTGAGGGCAGTTGGCGTTTCTAGGACACGAGTGACATCACAAAATTCCGAGAGCTCTCTGGGATACCGTGGAATTTCCAGAGAAGGGACTGCTGATGTCGTGAGGCACGGCCTTTACCTCCTTGCTGATATTTCTCCCCGAACTGACCGACCGACCGACCGACCGACCAACCGGAACCTGAGGTTTCCTTTCCAGGAGTCTCTCCTCCGACACAGAGGGAGCCATTCAGGATTTCCTCCTTCCAAAACCAGAAATTTCTCTCTGCTTCATTAATATCTTCTCACTACTTCCTGAACCCATGGGGAGTTAGTTAGTTGAACACTCACTTTTTTCATGAATGACCCTTCCTCCCTCTCCTGAACATCTCATATTACTGATTCATACTCAGTAAAACAGTAATATGAGAAATTAGGCCAGGAGGACATGGAAGATGAGGGTTGAGTCTTCTGAAGTGAACAAGCACTTAGGGAAGGCTAAACTTAAGGGAATTTGACTCTGAGTGGCAAGACATGAATAGCTGCTGCCAAGGCACAGATACAGGCACCAACTGGGCCCTCGGCATCCTCCTGCATCATCAGAGCTGTGTGGGAAACTCAGCCCAAAGGAGGGGCCGTGTTCAAAGGGAGAGGGCATTTTCGAGGACAGCACTGTTTTCTTTTTCTTCTTTCTTTCTTTCTTTCTTTCTTTTTTTTTTTCGAGACAGGGTTGTTCTGTAGTTTTTTTTTTTTTGGAGCCTGTCCTGGAACTAGCTCTTGTAGACCAGGCTGGTCTTGAACTCACATGCTTTCTTTTTTTTTCTATTGGATATTTTTGACTTCTTTATCAAAGATCAGGTGTTCGAAGATGTGTGGATCGATATCCGGGTCTTCTATTCGGTTCCATTGGTCCTCCTGTCTGTTCTTATGCCAGGACCAGGCTGTTTTCAGAACTGTAGCTTACAGAGTGTTCTTGCAGGTGGGGCACAGAAGAGGTTAATTACGGTACCTTAGTTCTTCTGCTTTTCTAGCAGACCGGAGCCCAGCTGACAGGAATCCAGTAGAGATGGTGTCAAGGTTCACACTGACACTAACAGCTGTAACTTGAGCAGGATTTGTGATCCACATGAAATTTGCAATGAATTGCAGCCAATCTGTGACACTCTAACTTGCTCAGGCTCAGTATCTGAACATACAGATGTTTGCAATGATCACTGGCTTCAGGATTTTTTTTTTGTTGTTGTTGTTGTTGTTTTGTTTTTCCACGAGACAGGGTTTCCCTGTAGCTGAAGTTTAACGGCCTGGTGTTTTTGTGACTTACTGCTTCAAAGAACTTCTCCATTTCTTTATCCCTAAGGGAAAAGAAATATAATCACTAAATACATTTAAGTGTCTTTCAACCATTTTAGATCCCTCTGTTGAGAGTTCTCTGTTTAGGTCTGTACTCCATTTTTTAAAATTGGATTATTTGTTCTTAGGATGACCAATTTCTCGACTTCTTTGTGTATTTTGGAGATTAGTGAAGATCTTTTCCCATTCTGTAAGGCCGTCGTTTTGTCTTGTTGGCCATGTTCTTTGCTTTACAGAAGCTTTTCAGTTTCAGGAGGTCTCACTTATTAATTGTTTCTCTCAGTGTCTGTTTTTTTTTCTTTTTTTTTCTTTTTTCTTTCTTTTTTTTTCTTTTTTTTCTTTTTTTCTTTTTTTCTTTTTTTTCTTCTTCTTCTTTTCTTTTCTTTTCTTTTTTTTCTCTCTTTAGTTTTTTTCTTTGTTCTTTTTTTTTGTTTTGTTTTTCTTTTTTTTTCTTTTTTCTTTTTTTTCTTTTTCTCTCAGTGTCTGTGCTACTGGGGTTCTATTTAGCAAGCGTTCTCCTGTGCCAGTGTGTTCAAGTGCATTTGATATTTTTATTTTTATATTCTTTTATTGTGGATGAAGTCAATTATTTGAACTCTCAAATATTTTTATTGTTATTATCTCTCTATTTGTTTGCTTATTTGTGGTTGTTCACCAACTTGACTATCTAGAGGAAGTAAAAGTCGTAACAAGGTTTCCGTAGGTGAACCTGCGGAAGGATCATTAACGTGAGAGAGCAGCGGCGGCGGCTCTGCCCGCCCGCTCGCCTGCCTCGCCCGAGTTCTCGCCGGGAGGCGCGCTCCCCGGGTCGCACGTGTGTTGTGCGCACGGAAGTGTGCGTGCGCACGGGCGCGCGTGGCGGTCGTGAGAGAGAGGTCGAGAGAGGGGGAAGGGGGACGGGCACCGGCTCGCCCGCCCTCCTCGCCCCGTCCGAGGACCCGTGTCTGGCTCTGCCGCTGGCGGCTCACGGCGGACGGCGGCTCTCTTCCCGCTCTCGCTCTCCTCCGTCCACTCCCGCTGCTTGCCTCACCGCACCGCAGCGGCCCGCGGGTGTGTCCCCTCTTTCCCGGGCGCGCGCCTTTCCCTCTCCATCCCTCTTCCCGGGGGAGGATGGGCGAGGGTCTGGCGGCGCCCCGGGCCCCCTCTCGCCGCCGACCTCCGCTCGCGCGCCGTGGCGCCGCGGCGCGCCTGTCGGGGAGGCGGCGGAGGTTGGGCGCACTTTTTTTTCCCCCCTCTCCACCTCCTTCTCCAAAGGACCGGGGTAGACCAGTAGTCCCTCCCACCGGGCGGGAGGCCATTTTTTTCCCCCGGGGATGCGGCGGGTCGACCAGATGTCCCGCTGGACTCTTTTTTTTTTTTTTTTTTTTTTAATGTATAATATATATTATATCTTCCTAGACCTGACGGGTCGACCAGTTGTCTCTGTGCACTTCCTTTTTTTTTTGACGGACTGGAAGCGGGTCGACCAGTTGTCCGATTAAATATTTGGCCTTAAAATGCTAAGTACCGGGGTCGACCAGTTGGCCTTGTGAACTTGGGTCGACCAGTTGTCTTTTTCCATGTCTTGATTGAATGATGTCATTCTTCAATGTGTTGGTGGTTAGTTTATCTCTTTTGTTCTCTATGCCAACACGCCCCACTCACCAAACACTTTTTTTTTTAATTTATTTATTTACTTATTTTTATTTTACTTTTTTATTATTTATTTATTTATTTATACATACATACATACATCCTGTCTATCTGTCCAGATGGGGCAGGGGTAGAAGGGGCTAGCTATGAGAGGAAGGTGCTCGGTGGGCATCCAGTTGTAAATAAGGCTGGGAATAAATAGCTGAATATTAATTCATTTGAGTAATATTAAAACTGTTCAAGTAGAAAACAATTGCTTTCTTTTTCTGTTTGCCCAGAGATCTGACTGACTGCAACTTGGAAAGAAGACGGCCCTGCTGGACAGAGACCTCCCTCCTGCTTTGGGTGGGTCGACCAGTTTACATGTTTATTTCCACGTTTTGTCTTTTATGGATTGAATGGATGTGTCTCTCTCTCTTTTTTTTTTTTTTTGGTTTTTCGAGACAGGGTTTCTCTGTGGCTTTGGAGCCTGTCCTGGAACTAGCACTGTAGACCAGGCTGGTCTCGAACTCACAGAGATCCGCCTACCTCTGCCTCCCGAGTACTGGGATTAAAGGCGTGCGCCACCATCGCCCGGCTCTCATTTTTTTTTTCACGATTGCTTGCTTGCTTGCTTGCTTACTTACTTACTTACTTACTATCTGTTCAGCCCATCTCATTTACTTACTTCTTTAAAAAAAATGACCCACCTAGTTATTTACTTACTTACTTACTTACTTACTTGTTCATTCATTCCTTCACTTCCTTATCTTCTTTCATATATCTGTTTATTTATCTGCTGATTTAGCGTGACTCATTTACTTATTGAATGTTTCAATTATTATTTAGTTTTATTCATTTATTCATTCTTTATGTCTATTTTTATGTATGTATTTACTTACTTTCTTAATTTTTTTTTTACTTTTTAAAATTTACTTAATTTTTTTCTTTCTTTGGGAATGTAGATTCTTTCTTCCTTTCTTCCTTTCTTTCCTTCTTTCTGTCTCCTGACTGTCACTGGCTAAGAAAATGGTGGCCTCCATGTCACTGGTCAGCATAGCAGCTCCTAAAATGGAATTTGATGAAGGGATACATACATAGATAGATAGATAGATAGATAGATAGATAGATAGATAGATAGATAGATAGATAGATGGGATGCGCACACGCTCACACACACACACACACACACACACATATGCACGCACGTGCATGACATGTACAGATGGGGGGCGATTCCAATGTTTTCAGAGGAAGGTGCTCGCTGGTAATAATAAATGTGCTGGTAAATAAGGCTGGAAATAGCTGAATATTAAATCATTAAAATTCTTCAAATAAATAAAAAGCAATTCCATTTCTCTCTCTCTCTCTTTCTCACCATATACCAGCACATCTGAACTGACTGCAACATACAAAAGAAGAAGAAACACGGAAAGAAGACATCCCTGCTGGACAGGATCTGAGATGAGAATAAATTCATCGAATGGCTGCCAACAGCATTTCATTGAGAAGAGATTCCACATTTTATGCTGTACAGTTACTTAGTTAGATAGATAGATAAAGAGAGGCCTGTGAACTGGGGTGGGCTGTGGCTTCTCAGGTCACCTCAGGTCAGGGAGGGGCTGAGGAGTGTCCCATTGGCCTTGACAATAGGCAGGAGTCAGAGGTTAATGTCAGGGCAGGGCCTGAGAGTTCCTCAAAGGGAATGAATGGAGACCCTTGCTTACCTAAGAAATGCCTGACCTTGGAAAAGGACTTGAAACTGTGGTTTCACGTCTTACTAGAAAGCTCCCTCTTGGAAGGGAAAGTCATCGTGATATCTTACTCTTTTCCCAAGGATACCCTACCTACCCTTCTGATCATTCTTACTGAATTAAGTCTTCCACTGCAAATAAATAAATAAATAAATAAATAATAAATGAAGTGGGTGAGTGAGTGAGTGAGTGAGTAAGTAAGTAAGTAAGTAAGTAAACAAGCAAATACGTGGATGGACAAATAAATACAAAGTTTGCTGTTGTTGACTGACTTTTGATTTCATAATGAATCTCTCTCTCTCTCTCTCTCTCTCTCTCTCTCTCTCTCTCTCTCACACACACACACACACACACACTAAATATACAATAAAAGGAAGCATAACACCTTTACTCAGGGGGCAGAGTGAACTCTGAAAGTTTTCCAGGCGGGGGGGGGGGAGAGACAGAATATAAGAACAAAATGAGAAACAAGGAAAAATAGTGTTGGCTGGCTGGCCGGCTTTCAGTTCCCTGACAGAAATGAGCACATTGTGGAGGAAACACAAAGTTGTTACACTATGTGGGTGTGATGAGGAGAGATTGTGAGTGAGTGTCCTGTCAGAACAAAGTTAGTCCCATAGTTGATGAAATTCATTATCCCAAAACTTCAGCAGAATATATCCCAAGTTTGCAAATGTGTGATCAGCTTGTGACAGGTTGGGCTGGAGATGCTGAGAACTGGGGAGCCCTCAATGCAAGAGCAGACACTCATTCCCATGAAGAGGGAGAGAGGGAGGGAGGGAGGGAGGGAGGGATCATTCATTCCTATACTCAAGTTTAAAGAAAGATGAGTGGCTATCTATGGAGAGACCACTCACAGATATGAAAAATCATTTCCTAAAAATCAAATTTCTCAGTCAGTATGCAACTGCTATGGTGCTTCTCCTAGATAGAGCAAAACACACAAACAAACTGATTCCTTGATCTAGAGCCACAGTGCACATGCTGTGGAAAAGGGGACATGGCCAACTTGAATCACAGTATTCATCAGAGCATGAAAAGAGCGTAAAAAGGACACAGAGGAGAGATAATTGTGGTCCTTCCTTCCTCCCTCCCTCCCTCCCTCCCTCCCTCCTTCCCTCAGGAAGTGACTGACAGATGAGACTTTGTCCAAGCAGGTTCTGTCTGAAATACCAGACTTGAGTTTCCCCCTCTGTGGGTATTAGCTAATCAGTCCTCCCTTCTTTCTGTAGGAAGGTGGTGCATGTCTCTCAGAACTTACCTGGTTTCCTCTGCACCAGGTGAACCAGGGAAAAGCTTTCTAAGCCTTATTCAGACCCATAGAGGCTGCGCTGTGTGTGACTTCAGAGACCTCAGGGAGTATAGGGGTGGGTGGGTGCTTGATGCTTCAGACTCATGTCATTGAAGGACATAACATAGTCTGGATTCACAGAGATTCACAACACAGAGCCATTGTCACTTACTAACAGCTCAGGACACCCAGAGCTAACAAGAAATTGCAGTCTCAGCCGGGCTTTAATCACAGCACACACACAGATCTCTGTGAATTCAAAGATGGCCTGATTTACAGAGTGAGTTTTAGGACAGCCCAAGATACAAAAAGAAACCCTTTCTTGAAAAACAAAGCAAAACAGCAAAAGAAAGAAAGACAAGGAAAAAGAAAAAAATGGCAGTCTCTTTCCACTCTCTCCTCCATTGGCTCTTAAAGAGCTCTCAAGCTGAACTGGAGACCATGGTGTCACTCAAAACTGGGAAGCCAGAAACCTTAGGGGGGTCACAGGAGTCGGACTGACTGCAGCACTTGATGCCTCAACCCTGCTAATGGCTGTGATATAAGGCATGGTAAAATACGGGCTTTGGCAGAGCACTACTCCCCTTTCTCTATTATTATTGCTACACAACGAAAAGGACCGGGGGGGGGGTGATGATGTGCAGTCAGTGCTGGTATTGAAATCTCACTGACTCCTTCCGCACTCCTTGTCAATTCCCGACTTTGTCAAATCAACTATCGTGAATCTTTGATGTGGGTTGGCCCTTTAGGAACTCAGAGAAACAAGACAGACAGACCTGTTTCATCCCAGAAACCTCCCAGTTCCTGAGCCCTAGCCCTGGAAGTCTCAAAGCCATCACATCCAGAAATCTCTCTAGTCCCTGCTAGTGGTGAACTCACTTCGTCTTCCCCAGGACCACTAATTATTTCTCCATGTTTTCCTGTGAGATCTGAGGCCAGCTTTCTTCTTCCTCCCTCTGGCCTCTCCACGAACGATCTCCATTCTCTAGACAACATGTCTAGAACCGAGTCTTATAGGCACCGAGAGAGTGTGTCTTGAGGGCAGTTGGCGTTTCTAGGACACGAGTGACATCACAAAATTCCGAGAGCTCTCTGGGATACCGTGGAATTTCCAGAGAAGGGACTGCTGATGTCGTGAGGCACGGCCTTTACCTCCTTGCTGATATTTCTCCCCGAACTGACCGACCGACCGACCGACCGACCAACCGGAACCTGAGGTTTCCTTTCCAGGAGTCTCTCCTCCGACACAGAGGGAGCCATTCAGGATTTCCTCCTTCCAAAACCAGAAATTTCTCTCTGCTTCATTAATATCTTCTCACTACTTCCTGAACCCATGGGGAGTTAGTTAGTTGAACACTCACTTTTTTCATGAATGACCCTTCCTCCCTCTCCTGAACATCTCATATTACTGATTCATACTCAGTAAAACAGTAATATGAGAAATTAGGCCAGGAGGACATGGAAGATGAGGGTTGAGACTTCTGAAGTGAACAAGCACTTAGGGAAGGCTAAACTTAAGGGAATTTGACTCTGAGTGGCAAGACATGAATAGCTGCTGCCAAGGCACAGATACAGGCACCAACTGGGCCCTCGGCATCCTCCTGCATCATCAGAGCTGTGTGGGAAACTCAGCCCAAAGGAGGGGCCGTGTTCAAAGGGAGAGGGCATTTTCGAGGACAGCACTGTTTTCTTTTTCTTCTTTCTTTCTTTCTTTCTTTCTTTCTTTCTTTCTTTTTTTTTTTTCGAGACAGGGTTGTTCTGTAGTTTTTTTTTTTTGGAGCCTGTCCTGGAACTAGCTCTTGTAGACCAGGCTGGTCTTGAACTCACATGCTTTCTTTTTTTTTCTATTGGATATTTTTGACTTCTTTATCAAAGATCAGGTGTTCGAAGATGTGTGGATCGATATCCGGGTCTTCTATTCGGTTCCATTGGTCCTCCTGTCTGTTCTTATGCCAGGACCAGGCTGTTTTCAGAACTGTAGCTTACAGAGTGTTCTTGCAGGTGGGGCACAGAAGAGGTTAATTACGGTACCTTAGTTCTTCTGCTTTTCTAGCAGACCGGAGCCCAGCTGACAGGAATCCAGTAGAGATGGTGTCAAGGTTCACACTGACACTAACAGCTGTAACTTGAGCAGGATTTGTGATCCACATGAAATTTGCAATGAATTGCAGCAAATCTGTGACACTCTAACTTGCTCAGGCTCAGTATCTGAACATACAGATGTTTGCAATGATCACTGGCTTCAGGATTTTTTTTTTGTTGTTGTTGTTGTTGTTTTGTTTTTCCACGAGACAGGGTTTCCCTGTAGCTGAAGTTTAATGGCCTGGTGTTTTTGTGACTTACTGCTTCAAAGAACTTCTCCATTTCTTTATTCCTAAGGGAAAAGAAATATAATCACTAAATACATTTAAGTGTCTTTCAACCATTTTAGATCCCTCTGTTGAGAGTTCTCTGTTTAGGTCTGTACTCCATTTTTTAAAATTGGATTATTTGTTCTTTGGATGACCAATTTCTCGACTTCTTTGTGTATTTTGGAGATTAGTGAAGATCTTTTCCCATTCTGTAAGGCCGTCGTTTTGTCTTGTTGGCCATGTTCTTTGCTTTACAGAAGCTTTTCAGTTTCAGGAGGTCTCACTTATTAATTGTTTCTCTCAGTGTCTGTTTTTTTTTCTTTTTTTTTCTTTTTTCTTTCTTTTTTTTTCTTTTTTTTCTTTTTTTCTTTTTTTCTTTTTTTTCTTCTTCTTCTTTTCTTTTTTTTTCTTTTTTTTCTCTCTTTAGTTTTTTTCTTTGTTCTTTTTTTTGTTTTGTTTTTCTTTTTTTTTTCTTTTTTCTTTTTTTTCTTTTTCTCTCAGTGTCTGTGCTACTGGGGTTCTATTTAGCAAGCGTTCTCCTGTGCCAATGTGTTCAAGTGCATTTGATATTTTTATTTTTATATTCTTTTATTGTGGATGAAGTCAATTATTTGAACTCTCAAATATTTTTATTGTTATTATCTCTCTATTTGTTTGCTTATTTGTGGTTGTTCACCAACTTGACTATCTAGAGGAAGTAAAAGTCGTAACAAGGTTTCCGTAGGTGAACCTGCGGAAGGATCATTAACGTGAGAGAGCAGCGGCGGCGGCTCTGCCCGCCCGCTCGCCTGCCTCGCCCGAGTTCTCGCCGGGAGGCGCGCTCCCCGGTTCGCACGTGTGTTGTGCGCACGGAAGTGTGCGTGCGCACGGGCGTGCGTGGCGGTCGTGAGAGAGAGGTCGAGAGAGGGGGAAGGGGGACGGGCGCCGGCTCGCCCGCCCTCCTCGCCCCGTCCGAGGACCCGTGTCTGGCTCTGCCGCTGGCGGCTCACGGCGGACGGCGGCTCTCTTCCCGCTCTCGCTCTCCTCCGTCCACTCCCGCTGCTTGCCTCACCGCACCGCAGCGGCCCGTGGGTGTGTCCCCTCTTTCCCGGGCGCGCGCCTTTCCCTCTCCATCCCTCTTCCCGGGGGAGGATGGGCGAGGGTCTGGCGGCGCCCCGGGCCCCCTCTCGCCGCCGACCTCCGCTCGCGCGCCGTGGCGCCGCGGCGCGCCTGTCGGGGAGGCGGCGGAGGTTGGGCGCACTTTTTTTTCCCCCCTCTCCACCTCCTTCTCCAAAGGACCGGGGTAGACCAGTAGTCCCTCCCACCGGGCGGGAGGCCATTTTTTTCCCCCGGGGATGCGGCGGGTCGACCAGATGTCCCGCTGGACTCTTTTTTTTTTTTTTTTTTAATGTATAATATATATTATATCTTCCTAGACCTGACGGGTCGACCAGTTGTCTCTGTGCACTTCCTTTTTTTTTGACGGACTGGAAGCGGGTCGACCAGTTGTCCGATTAAATATTTGGCCTTAAAATGCTAAGTACCGGGGTCGACCAGTTGGCCTTGTGAACTTGGGTCGACCAGTTGTCTTTTTCCATGTCTTGATTGAATGATGTCATTCTTCAATGTGTTGGTGGTTAGTTTATCTCTTTTGTTCTCTATGCCAACACGCCCCACTCACCAAACACTTTTTTTTTAATTTATTTATTTACTTATTTTTATTTTACTTTTTTATTATTTATTTATTTATTTATACATACATACATACATCCTGTCTATCTGTCCAGATGGGGCAGGGGTAGAAGGGGCTAGCTATGAGAGGAAGGTGCTCGGTGGGCATCCAGTTGTAAATAAGGCTGGGAATAAATAGCTGAATATTAATTCATTTGAGTAATATTAAAACTGTTCAAGTAGAAAACAATTGCTTTCTTTTTCTGTTTGCCCAGAGATCTGACTGACTGCAACTTGGAAAGAAGACGGCCCTGCTGGACAGAGACCTCCCTCCTGCTTTGGGTGGGTCGACCAGTTTACATGTTTATTTCCACGTTTTGTCTTTTATGGATTGAATGGATGTGTCTCTCTCTTTTTTTTTTTTTTTTTTTTTTTGGTTTTTCGAGACAGGGTTTCTCTGTGGCTTTGGAGCCTGTCCTGGAACTAGCACTGTAGACCAGGCTGGTCTCGAACTCACAGAGATCCGCCTACCTCTGCCTCCCGAGTACTGGGATTAAAGGCGTGCGCCACCATCGCCCGGCTCTCATTTTTTTTTTCACGATTGCTTGCTTGCTTGCTTGCTTACTTACTTACTTACTTACTATCTGTTCAGCCCATCTCATTTACTTACTTCTTTAAAAAAAATGACCCACCTAGTTATTTACTTACTTACTTACTTACTTGTTCATTCATTCCTTCACTTCCTTATCTTCTTTCATATATCTGTTTATTTATCTGCTGATTTAGCATGACTCATTTACTTATTGAATGTTTCAATTATTATTTAGTTTTATTCATTTATTCATTCTTTATATCTATTTTTATGTATGTATTTACTTACTTTCTTAATTTTTTTTTTACTTTTTAAAATTTACTTAATTTTTTTCTTTCTTTGGGAATGTAGATTCTTTCTTCCTTTCTTCCTTTCTTTCCTTCTTTCTGTCTCCTGACTGTCACTGGCTAAGAAAATGGTGGCCTCCATGTCACTGGTCAGCATAGCAGCTCCTAAAATGGAATTTGATGAAGGGATACATAGATAGATAGATAGATAGATAGATAGATAGATAGATAGATAGATGGGATGCGCACACGCTCACACACACACACACACACACACACACATATGCACGCACGTGCATGACATGTACAGATGGGGGGCGATTCCAATGTTTTCAGAGGAAGGTGCTCGCTGGTAATAATAAATGTGCTGGTAAATAAGGCTGGAAATAGCTGAATATTAAATCATTAAAACTCTTCAAATAAATAAAAAGCAATTCCATTTCTCTCTCTCTCTCTTTCTCACCATATACCAGCACATCTGAACTGACTGCAACATACAAAAGAAGAAGAAACACGGAAAGAAGACATCCCTGCTGGACAGGATCTGAGATGAGAATAAATTCATCGAATGGCTGCCAACAGCATTTCATTGAGAAGAGATTCCACATTTTATGCTGTACAGTTACTTAGTTAGATAGATAGATAAAGAGAGGCCTGTGAACTGGGGTGGGCTGTGGCTTCTCAGGTCACCTCAGGTCAGGGAGGGGCTGAGGAGTGTCCCATTGGCCTTGACAATAGGCAGGAGTCAGAGGTTAATGTCAGGGCAGGGCCTGAGAGTTCCTCAAAGGGAATGAATGGAGACCCTTGCTTACCTAAGAAATGCCTGACCTTGGAAAAGGACTTGTGGAAAGCGGGCCCTTGAAACTGTGGTTTCACGTCTTACTAGAAAGCTCCCTCTTGGAAGGGAAAGTCATCGTGATATCTTACTCTTTTCCCAAGGATACCCTACCTACCCTTCTGATCATTCTTACTGAATTAAGTCTTCCACTGCAAATAAATAAATAAATAAATAATAAATGAAGTGGGTGAGTGAGTGAGTGAGTGAGTAAGTAAGTAAGTAAGTAAGTAAACAAGCAAATACGTGGATGGACAAATAAATACAAAGTTTGCTGTTGTTGACTGACTTTTGATTTCATAATGAATCTCTCTCTCTCTCTCTCTCTCTCTCTCTCTCTCTCTCACACACACACACACACACACTAAATATACAATAAAAGGAAGCATAACACCTTTACTCAGGGGGCAGAGTGAACTCTGAAAGTTTTCCAGGCGGGGGGGGGGGAGAGACAGAATATAAGAACAAAATGAGAAACAAGGAAAAATAGTGTTGGCTGGCTGGCCGGCTTTCAGTTCCCTGACAGAAATGAGCACATTGTGGAGGAAACACAAAGTTGTTACACTATGTGGGTGTGATGAGGAGAGATTGTGAGTGAGTGTCCTGTCAGAACAAAGTTAGTCCCATAGTTGATGAAATTCATTATCCCAAAACTTCAGCAGAATATATCCCAAGTTTGCAAATGTGTGATCAGCTTGTGACAGGTTGGGCTGGAGATGCTGAGAACTGGGGAGCCCTCAATGCAAGAGCAGACACTCATTCCCATGAAGAGGGAGAGAGGGAGGGAGGGAGGGAGGGAGGGATCATTCATTCCTATACTCAAGTTTAAAGAAAGATGAGTGGCTATCTATGGAGAGACCACTCACAGATATGAAAAATCATTTCCTAAAAATCAAATTTCTCAGTCAGTATGCAACTGCTATGGTGCTTCTCCTAGATAGAGCAAAACACACAAACAAACTGATTCCTTGATCTAGAGCCACAGTGCACATGCTGTGGAAAAGGGGACATGGCCAACTTGAATCACAGTATTCATCAGAGCATGAAAAGAGCGTAAAAAGGACACAGAGGAGAGATAATTGTGGTCCTTCTTTCCTCCCTCCCTCCCTCCCTCCCTCCCTCCTTCCCTCAGGAAGTGACTGACAGATGAGACTTTGTCCAAGCAGGTTCTGTCTGAAATACCAGACTTGAGTTTCCCCCTCTGTGGGTATTAGCTAATCAGTCCTCCCTTCTTTCTGTAGGAAGGTGGTGCATGTCTCTCAGAACTTACCTGGTTTCCTCTGCACCAGGTGAACCAGGGAAAAGCTTTCTAAGCCTTATTCAGACCCATAGAGGCTGCGCTGTGTGTGACTTCAGAGACCTCAGGGAGTATAGGGGTGGGTGGGTGCTTGATGCTTCAGACTCATGTCATTGAAGGACATAACATAGTCTGGATTCACAGAGATTCACAACACAGAGCCATTGTCACTTACTAACAGCTCAGGACACCCAGAGCTAACAAGAAATTGCAGTCTCAGCCGGGCTTTAATCACAGCACACACACAGATCTCTGTGAATTCAAAGATGGCCTGATTTACAGAGTGAGTTTTAGGACAGCCCAAGATACAAAAAGAAACCCTTTCTTGAAAAACAAAGCAAAACAGCAAAAGAAAGAAAGACAAGGAAAAAGAAAAAAATGGCAGTCTCTTTCCACTCTCTCCTCCATTGGCTCTTAAAGAGCTCTCAAGCTGAACTGGAGACCATGGTGTCACTCAAAACTTGGAAGCCAGAAACCTTAGGGGGGTCACAGGAGTTGGACTGACTGCAGCACTTGATGCCTCAACCCTGCTAATGGCTGTGATATAAGGCATGGTAAAATACGGGCTTTGGCAGAGCACTACTCCCCTTTCTCTATTATTATTGCTACACAACGAAAAGGACCGGGGGGGGGGTGATGATGTGCAGTCAGTGCTGGTATTGAAATCTCACTGACTCCTTCCGCACTCCTTGTCAATTCCCGACTTTGTCAAATCAACTATCGTGAATCTTTGATGTGGGTTGGCCCTTTAGGAACTCAGAGAAACAAGACAGACAGACCTGTTTCATCCCAGAAACCTCCCAGTTCCTGAGCCCTAGCCCTGGAAGTCTCAAAGCCATCACATCCAGAAATCTCTCTAGTCCCTGCTAGTGGTGAACTCACTTCGTCTTCCCCAGGACCACTAATTATTTCTCCATGTTTTCCTGTGAGATCTGAGGCCAGCTTTCTTCTTCCTCCCTCTGGCCTCTCCACGAACGATCTCCATTCTCTAGACAACATGTCTAGAACCGAGTCTTATAGGCACCGAGAGAGTGTGTCTTGAGGGCAGTTGGCGTTTCTAGGACACGAGTGACATCACAAAATTCCGAGAGCTCTCTGGGATACCGTGGAATTTCCAGAGAAGGGACTGCTGATGTCGTGAGGCACGGCCTTTACCTCCTTGCTGATATTTCTCCCCGAACTGACCGACCGACCGACCGACCGACCAACCGGAACCTGAGGTTTCCTTTCCAGGAGTCTCTCCTCCGACACAGAGGGAGCCATTCAGGATTTCCTCCTTCCAAAACCAGAAATTTCTCTCTGCTTCATTAATATCTTCTCACTACTTCCTGAACCCATGGGGAGTTAGTTAGTTGAACACTCACTTTTTTCATGAATGACCCTTCCTCCCTCTCCTGAACATCTCATATTACTGATTCATACTCAGTAAAACAGTAATATGAGAAATTAGGCCAGGAGGACATGGAAGATGAGGGTTGAGTCTTCTGAAGTGAACAAGCACTTAGGGAAGGCTAAACTTAAGGGAATTTGACTCTGAGTGGCAAGACATGAATAGCTGCTGCCAAGGCACAGATACAGGCACCAACTGGGCCCTCGGCATCCTCCTGCATCATCAGAGCTGTGTGGGAAACTCAGCCCAAAGGAGGGGCCGTGTTCAAAGGGAGAGGGCATTTTCGAGGACAGCACTGTTTTCTTTTTCTTCTTTCTTTCTTTCTTTCTTTCTTTCTTTCTTTTTTTTTTTCGAGACAGGGTTGTTCTGTAGTTTTTTTTTTTTTGGAGCCTGTCCTGGAACTAGCTCTTGTAGACCAGGCTGGTCTTGAACTCACATGCTTTCTTTTTTTTTCTATTGGATATTTTTGACTTCTTTATCAAAGATCAGGTGTTCGAAGATGTGTGGATCGATATCCGGGTCTTCTATTCGGTTCCATTGGTCCTCCTGTCTGTTCTTATGCCAGGACCAGGCTGTTTTCAGAACTGTAGCTTACAGAGTGTTCTTGCAGGTGGGGCACAGAAGAGGTTAATTACGGTACCTTAGTTCTTCTGCTTTTCTAGCAGACCGGAGCCCAGCTGACAGGAATCCAGTAGAGATGGTGTCAAGGTTCACACTGACACTAACAGCTGTAACTTGAGCAGGATTTGTGATCCACATGAAATTTGCAATGAATTGCAGCAAATCTGTGACACTCTAACTTGCTCAGGCTCAGTATCTGAACATACAGATGTTTGCAATGATCACTGGCTTCAGGATTTTTTTTTTGTTGTTGTTGTTGTTGTTTTGTTTTTCCACGAGACAGGGTTTCCCTGTAGCTGAAGTTTAACGGCCTGGTGTTTTTGTGACTTACTGCTTCAAAGAACTTCTCCATTTCTTTATCCCTAAGGGAAAAGAAATATAATCACTAAATACATTTAAGTGTCTTTCAACCATTTTAGATCCCTCTGTTGAGAGTTCTCTGTTTAGGTCTGTACTCCATTTTTTAAAATTGGATTATTTGTTCTTTGGATGACCAATTTCTCGACTTCTTTGTGTATTTTGGAGATTAGTGAAGATCTTTTCCCATTCTGTAAGGCCGTCGTTTTGTCTTGTTGGCCATGTTCTTTGCTTTACAGAAGCTTTTCAGTTTCAGGAGGTCTCACTTATTAATTGTTTCTCTCAGTGTCTGTTTTTTTTTCTTTTTTTTTCTTTTTTCTTTCTTTTTTTTTTCTTTTTTTTCTTTTTTTCTTTTTTTCTTTTTTTTCTTCTTCTTCTTTTTTTTTCTTTTTTTTCTCTCTTTAGTTTTTTTCTTTGTTCTTTTTTTTGTTTTGTTTTTCTTTTTTTTTCTTTTTTCTTTTTTTTCTTTTTCTCTCAGTGTCTGTGCTACTGGGGTTCTATTTAGCAAGCGTTCTCCTGTGCCAATGTGTTCAAGTGCATTTGATATTTTTATTTTTATATTCTTTTATTGTGGATGAAGTCAATTATTTGAACTCTCAAATATTTTTATTGTTATTATCTCTCTATTTGTTTGCTTATTTGTGGTTGTTCACCAACTTGACTATCTAGAGGAAGTAAAAGTCGTAACAAGGTTTCCGTAGGTGAACCTGCGGAAGGATCATTAACGTGAGAGAGCAGCGGCGGCGGCTCTGCCCGCCCGCTCGCCTGCCTCGCCCGAGTTCTCGCCGGGAGGCGCGCTCCCCGGGTCGCACGTGTGTTGTGCGCACGGAAGTGTGCGTGCGCACGGGCGCGCGTGGCGGTCGTGAGAGAGAGGTCGAGAGAGGGGGAAGGGGGACGGGCGCCGGCTCGCCCGCCCTCCTCGCCCCGTCCGAGGACCCGTGTCTGGCTCTGCCGCTGGCGGCTCACGGCGGACGGTGGCTCTCTTCCCGCTCTCGCTCTCCTCCGTCCACTCCCGCTGCTTGCCTCACCGCACCGCAGCGGCCCGCGGGTGTGTCCCCTCTTTCCCGGGCGCGCGCCTTTCCCTCTCCATCCCTCTTCCCGGGGGAGGATGGGCGAGGGTCTGGCGGCGCCCCGGGCCCCCTCTCGCCGCCGACCTCTGCTCGCGCGCCGTGGCGCCGCGGCGCGCCTGTCGGGGAGGCGGCGGAGGTTGGGCGCACTTTTTTTTCCCCCCTCTCCACCTCCTTCTCCAAAGGACCGGGGTAGACCAGTAGTCCCTCCCACCGGGCGGGAGGCCATTTTTTTCCCCTGGGGATGCGGCGGGTCGACCAGATGTCCCGCTGGACTCTTTTTTTTTTTTTTTTTTTTTAATGTATAATATATATTATATCTTCCTAGACCTGACGGGTCGACCAGTTGTCTCTGTGCACTTCCTTTTTTTTTGACGGACTGGAAGCGGGTCGACCAGTTGTCCGATTAAATATTTGGCCTTAAAATGCTAAGTACCGGGGTCGACCAGTTGGCCTTGTGAACTTGGGTCGACCAGTTGTCTTTTTCCATGTCTTGATTGAATGATGTCATTCTTCAATGTGTTGGTGGTTAGTTTATCTCTTTTGTTCTCTATGCCAACACGCCCCACTCACCAAACACTTTTTTTTTAATTTATTTATTTACTTATTTTTATTTTACTTTTTTATTATTTATTCATTTATTTATACATACATACATACATCCTGTCTATCTGTCCAGATGGGGCAGGGGTAGAAGGGGCTAGCTATGAGAGGAAGGTGCTCGGTGGGCATCCAGTTGTAAATAAGGCTGGGAATAAATAGCTGAATATTAATTCATTTGAGTAATATTAAAACTGTTCAAGTAGAAAACAATTGCTTTCTTTTTCTGTTTGCCCAGAGATCTGACTGACTGCAACTTGGAAAGAAGACGGCCCTGCTGGACAGAGACCTCCCTCCTGCTTTGGGTGGGTCGACCAGTTTACATGTTTATTTCCATGTTTTGTCTTTTATGGATTGAATGGATGTGTCTCTCTCTTTTTTTTTTTTTTTTTTGGTTTTTCGAGACAGGGTTTCTCTGTGGCTTTGGAGCCTGTCTTGGAACTAGCACTGTAGACCAGGCTGGTCTCGAACTCACAGAGATCCGCCTACCTCTGCCTCCCGAGTACTGGGATTAAAGGCGTGCGCCACCATCGCCCGGCTCTCATTTTTTTTTTTCACGATTGCTTGCTTGCTTGCTTGCTTACTTACTTACTTACTTACTATCTGTTCAGCCCATCTCATTTACTTACTTCTTTAAAAAAAATGACCCACCTAGTTATTTACTTACTTACTTACTTACTTACTTGTTCATTCATTCCTTCACTTCCTTATCTTCTTTCATATATCTGTTTATTTATCTGCTGATTTAGCGTGACTCATTTACTTATTGAATGTTTCAATTATTATTTAGTTTTATTCATTTATTCATTCTTTATGTCTATTTTTATGTATGTATTTACTTACTTTCTTAATTTTTTTTTTACTTTTTAAAATTTACTTAATTTTTTTCTTTCTTTGGGAATGTAGATTCTTTCTTCCTTTCTTCCTTTCTTTCCTTCTTTCTGTCTCCTGACTGTCACTGGCTAAGAAAATGGTGGCCTCCATGTCACTGGTCAGCATAGCAGCTCCTAAAATGGAATTTGATGAAGGGATACATAGATAGATAGATAGATAGATAGATAGATAGATAGATAGATAGATAGATAGATAGATAGATGGGATGCGCACACGCTCACACACACACACACACACACACACATATGCACGCACGTGCATGACATGTACAGATGGGGGGCGATTCCAATGTTTTCAGAGGAAGGTGCTCGCTGGTAATAATAAATGTGCTTTTAAATAAGGCTGGAAATAGCTGAATATTAAATCATTAAAACTCTTCAAATAAATAAAAAGCAATTCCATTTCTCTCTCTCTCTCTTTCTCACCATATACCAGCACATCTGAACTGACTGCAACATACAAAAGAAGAAGAAACACGGAAAGAAGACATCCCTGCTGGACAGGATCTGAGATGAGAATAAATTCATCGAATGGCTGCCAACAGCATTTCATTGAGAAGAGATTCCACATTTTATGCTGTACAGTTACTTAGTTAGATAGATAGATAAAGAGAGGCCTGTGAACTGGGGTGGGCTGTGGCTTCTCAGGTCACCTCAGGTCAGGGAGGGGCTGAGGAGTGTCCCATTGGCCTTGACAATAGGCAGGAGTCAGAGGTTAATGTCAGGGCAGGGCCTGAGAGTTCCTCAAAGGGAATGAATGGAGACCCTTGCTTACCTAAGAAATGCCTGACCTTGGAAAAGGACTTGTGGAAAGCGGGCCCTTGAAACTGTGGTTTCACGTCTTACTAGAAAGCTCCCTCTTGGAAGGGAAAGTCATCGTGATATCTTACTCTTTTCCCAAGGATACCCTACCTACCCTTCTGATCATTCTTACTGAATTAAGTCTTCCACTGCAAATAAATAAATAAATAAATAATAAATGAAGTGGGTGAGTGAGTGAGTGAGTGAGTAAGTAAGTAAGTAAGTAAGTAAACAAGCAAATACGTAGATGGACAAATAAATACAAAGTTTGCTGTTGTTGACTGACTTTTGATTTCATAATGAATCTCTCTCTCTCTCTCTCTCTCTCACACACACACACACACACACACACACACACTAAATATACAATAAAAGGAAGCATAACACCTTTACTCAGGGGGCAGAGTGAACTCTGAAAGTTTTCCAGGCGGGGGGGGGGGGAGAGACAGAATATAAGAACAAAATGAGAAACAAGGAAAAATAGTGTTGGCTGGCTGGCCGGCTTTCAGTTCCCTGACAGAAATGAGCACATTGTGGAGGAAACACAAAGTTGTTACACTATGTGGGTGTGATGAGGAGAGATTGTGAGTGAGTGTCCTGTCAGAACAAAGTTAGTCCCATAGTTGATGAAATTCATTATCCCAAAACTTCAGCAGAATATATCCCAAGTTTGCAAATGTGTGATCAGCTTGTGACAGGTTGGGCTGGAGATGCTGAGAACTGGGGAGCCCTCAATGCAAGAGCAGACACTCATTCCCATGAAGAGGGAGAGAGGGAGGGAGGGAGGGAGGGAGGGATCATTCATTCCTATACTCAAGTTTAAAGAAAGATGAGTGGCTATCTATGGAGAGACCACTCACAGATATGAAAAATCATTTCCTAAAAATCAAATTTCTCAGTCAGTATGCAACTGCTATGGTGCTTCTCCTAGATAGAGCAAAACACACAAACAAACTGATTCCTTGATCTAGAGCCACAGTGCACATGCTGTGGAAAAGGGGACATGGCCAACTTGAATCACAATATTCATCAGAGCATGAAAAGAGCGTAAAAAGGACACAGAGGAGAGATAATTGTGGTCCTTCCTTCCTCCCTCCCTCCCTCCCTCCCTCCTTCCCTCAGGAAGTGACTGACAGATGAGACTTTGTCCAAGCAGGTTCTGTCTGAAATACCAGACTTGAGTTTCCCCCTCTGTGGGTATTAGCTAATCAGTCCTCCCTTCTTTCTGTAGGAAGGTGGTGCATGTCTCTCAGAACTTACCTGGTTTCCTCTGCACCAGGTGAACCAGGGAAAAGCTTTCTAAGCCTTATTCAGACCCATAGAGGCT
Source organism: Microtus pennsylvanicus (assembly GCF_037038515.1). Lineage (NCBI taxonomy): Eukaryota > Metazoa > Chordata > Mammalia > Rodentia > Cricetidae > Microtus > Microtus pennsylvanicus. The sequence continues at coordinate 1,188,214 of NW_027460895.1, read as the reverse complement.
GCGCTGTGTGTGACTTCAGAGACCTCAGGGAGTATAGGGGTGGGTGGGTGCTTGATGCTTCAGACTCATGTCATTGAAGGACATAACATAGTCTGGATTCACAGAGATTCACAACACAGAGCCATTGTCACTTACTAACAGCTCAGGACACCCAGAGCTAACAAGAAATTGCAGTCTCAGCCGGGCTTTAATCACAGCACACACACAGATCTCTGTGAATTCAAAGATGGCCTGATTTACAGAGTGAGTTTTAGGACAGCCCAAGATACAAAAAGAAACCCTTTCTTGAAAAACAAAGCAAAACAGCAAAAGAAAGAAAGACAAGGAAAAAGAAAAAAATGGCAGTCTCTTTCCACTCTCTCCTCCATTGGTTCTTAAAGAGCTCTCAAGCTGAACTGGAGACCATGGTGTCACTCAAAACTGGGAAGCCAGAAACCTTAGGGGGGTCACAGGAGTCGGACTGACTGCAGCACTTGATGCCTCAACCCTGCTAATGGCTGTGATATAAGGCATGGTAAAATACGGGCTTTGGCAGAGCACTACTCCCCTTTCTCTATTATTATTGCTACACAACGAAAAGGACCGGGGGGGGGTGATGATGTGCAGTCAGTGCTGGTATTGAAATCTCACTGACTCCTTCCGCACTCCTTGTCAATTCCCGACTTTGTCAAATCAACTATCGTGAATCTTTGATGTGGGTTGGCCCTTTAGGAACTCAGAGAAACAAGACAGACAGACCTGTTTCATCCCAGAAACCTCCCAGTTCCTGAGCCCTAGCCCTGGAAGTCTCAAAGCCATCACATCCAGAAATCTCTCTAGTCCCTGCTAGTGGTGAACTCACTTCGTCTTCCCCAGGACCACTAATTATTTCTCCATGTTTTCCTGTGAGATCTGAGGCCAGCTTTCTTCTTCCTCCCTCTGGCCTCTCCACGAACGATCTCCATTCTCTAGACAACATGTCTAGAACCGAGTCTTATAGGCACCGAGAGAGTGTGTCTTGAGGGCAGTTGGCGTTTCTAGGACACGAGTGACATCACAAAATTCCGAGAGCTCTCTGGGATACCGTGGAATTTCCAGAGAAGGGACTGCTGATGTCGTGAGGCACGGCCTTTACCTCCTTGCTGATATTTCTCCCCGAACTGACCGACCGACCGACCGACCGACCAACCGGAACCTGAGGTTTCCTTTCCAGGAGTCTCTCCTCCGACACAGAGGGAGCCATTCAGGATTTCCTCCTTCCAAAACCAGAAATTTCTCTCTGCTTCATTAATATCTTCTCACTACTTCCTGAACCCATGGGGAGTTAGTTAGTTGAACACTCACTTTTTTCATGAATGACCCTTCCTCCCTCTCCTGAACATCTCATATTACTGATTCATACTCAGTAAAACAGTAATATGAGAAATTAGGCCAGGAGGACATGGAAGATGAGGGTTGAGTCTTCTGAAGTGAACAAGCACTTAGGGAAGGCTAAACTTAAGGGAATTTGACTCTGAGTGGCAAGACATGAATAGCTGCTGCCAAGGCACAGATACAGGCACCAACTGGGCCCTCGGCATCCTCCTGCATCATCAGAGCTGTGTGGGAAACTCAGCCCAAAGGAGGGGCCGTGTTCAAAGGGAGAGGGCATTTTCGAGGACAGCACTGTTTTCTTTTTCTTCTTTCTTTCTTTCTTTCTTTCTTTCTTTCTTTCTTTCTTTTTTTTTTTTCGAGACAGGGTTGTTCTGTAGTTTTTTTTTTTTTGGAGCCTGTCCTGGAACTAGCTCTTGTAGACCAGGCTGGTCTTGAACTCACATGCTTTCTTTTTTTTTCTATTGGATATTTTTGACTTCTTTATCAAAGATCAGGTGTTCGAAGATGTGTGGATCGATATCCGGGTCTTCTATTCGGTTCCATTGGTCCTCCTGTCTGTTCTTATGCCAGGACCAGGCTGTTTTCAGAACTGTAGCTTACAGAGTGTTCTTGCAGGTGGGGCACAGAAGAGGTTAATTACGGTACCTTAGTTCTTCTGCTTTTCTAGCAGACCGGAGCCCAGCTGACAGGAATCCAGTAGAGATGGTGTCAAGGTTCACACTGACACTAACAGCTGTAACTTGAGCAGGATTTGTGATCCACATGAAATTTGCAATGAATTGCAGCAAATCTGTGACACTCTAACTTGCTCAGGCTCAGTATCTGAACATACAGATGTTTGCAATGATCACTGGCTTCAGGATTTTTTTTTTTTGTTGTTGTTGTTGTTTTGTTTTTCCACGAGACAGGGTTTCCCTGTAGCTGAAGTTTAACGGCCTGGTGTTTTTGTGACTTACTGCTTCAAAGAACTTCTCCATTTCTTTATCCCTAAGGGAAAAGAAATATAATCACTAAATACATTTAAGTGTCTTTCAACCATTTTAGATCCCTCTGTTGAGAGTTCTCTGTTTAGGTCTGTACTCCATTTTTTAAAATTGGATTATTTGTTCTTTGGATGACCAATTTCTCGACTTCTTTGTGTATTTTGGAGATTAGTGAAGATCTTTTCCCATTCTGTAAGGCCGTCGTTTTGTCTTGTTGGCCATGTTCTTTGCTTTACAGAAGCTTTTCAGTTTCAGGAGGTCTCACTTATTAATTGTTTCTCTCAGTGTCTGTTTTTTTTTCTTTTTTTTTCTTTTTTTTCTTTTTTTCTTTTTTTCTTTTTTTTCTTCTTCTTCTTTTCTTTTTTTTCTTTTTTTTCTCTCTTTAGTTTTTTTCTTTGTTCTTTTTTTTGTTTTGTTTTTCTTTTTTTTTTCTTTTTTCTTTTTCTCTCAGTGTCTGTGCTACTGGGGTTCTATTTAGCAAGCGTTCTCCTGTGCCAATGTGTTCAAGTGCATTTGATATTTTTATTTTTATATTCTTTTATTGTGGATGAAGTCAATTATTTGAACTCTCAAATATTTTTATTGTTATTATCTCTCTATTTGTTTGCTTATTTGTGGTTGTTCACCAACTTGACTATCTAGAGGAAGTAAAAGTCGTAACAAGGTTTCCGTAGGTGAACCTGCGGAAGGATCATTAACGTGAGTTAGCAGCGGCGGCGGCTCTGCCCGCCCGCTCGCCTGCCTCGCCCGAGTTCTCGCCGGGAGGCGCGCTCCCCGGGTCGCACGTGTGTTGTGCGCACGGAAGTGTGCGTGCGCACGGGCGCGCGTGGCGGTCGTGAGAGAGAGGTCGAGAGAGGGGGAAGGGGGACGGGCGCCGGCTCGCCCGCCCTCCTCGCCCCGTCCGAGGACCCGTGTCTGGCTCTGCCGCTGGCGGCTCACGGCGGACGGCGGCTCTCTTCCCGCTCTCGCTCTCCTCCGTCCACTCCCGCTGCTTGCCTCACCGCACCGCAGCGGCCCGCGGGTGTGTCCCCTCTTTCCCGGGCGCGCGCCTTTCCCTCTCCATCCCTCTTCCCGGGGGAGGATGGGCGAGGGTCTGGCGGTGCCCCGGGCCCCCTCTCGCCGCCGACCTCCGCTCGCGCGCCATGGCGCCGCGGCGCACCTGTCGGGGAGGCGGCGGAGGTTGAGCGCACTTTTTTTCCCCCCTCTCCACCTCCTTCTCCAAAGGACCGGGGTAGACCAGTAGTCCCTCCCACCGGGCGGGAGGCCATTTTTTTCCCCCGGGGATGCGGCGGGTCGACCAGATGTCCCGCTGGACTCTTTTTTTTTTTTTTTTTTTTAATGTATAATATATATTATATCTTCCTAGACCTGACGGGTCGACCAGTTGTCTCTGTGCACTTCCTTTTTTTTTGACGGACTGGAAGCGGGTCGACCAGTTGTCCGATTAAATATTTGGCCTTAAAATGCTAAGTACCGGGGTCGACCAGTTGGCCTTGTGAACTTGGGTCGACCAGTTGTCTTTTTCCATGTCTTGATTGAATGATGTCATTCTTCAATGTGTTGGTGGTTAGTTTATCTCTTTTGTTCTCTATGCCAACACGCCCCACTCACCAAACACTTTTTTTTTAATTTATTTATTTACTTATTTTTATTTACTTTTTTATTATTTATTTATTTATTTATACATACATACATACATCCTGTCTATCTGTCCAGATGGGGCAGGGGTAGAAGGGGCTAGCTATGAGAGGAAGGTGCTCGGTGGGCATCCAGTTGTAAATAAGGCTGGGAATAAATAGCTGAATATTAATTCATTTGAGTAATATTAAAACTGTTCAAGTAGAAAACAATTGCTTTCTTTTTCTGTTTGCCCAGAGATCTGACTGACTGCAACTTGGAAAGAAGACGGCCCTGCTGGACAGAGACCTCCCTCCTGCTTTGGGTGGGTCGACCAGTTTACATGTTTATTTCCACGTTTTGTCTTTTATGGATTGAATGGATGTGTCTCTCTCTTTTTTTTTTTTTTTTTTGGTTTTTCGAGACAGGGTTTCTCTGTGGCTTTGGAGCCTGTCCTGGAACTAGCACTGTAGACCAGGCTGGTCTCGAACTCACAGAGATCCGCCTACCTCTGCCTCCCGAGTACTGGGATTAAAGGCGTGCGCCACCATCGCCCGGCTCTCATTTTTTTTTTCACGATTGCTTGCTTGCTTGCTTGCTTACTTACTTACTTACTTACTATCTGTTCAGCCCATCTCATTTACTTACTTCTTTAAAAAAAATGACCCACCTAGTTATTTACTTACTTACTTACTTACTTACTTGTTCATTCATTCCTTCACTTCCTTATCTTCTTTCATATATCTGTTTATTTATCTGCTGATTTAGCGTGACTCATTTACTTATTGAATGTTTCAATTATTATTTAGTTTTATTCATTTATTCATTCTTTATGTCTATTTTTATGTATGTATTTACTTACTTTCTTAATTTTTTTTTTACTTTTTAAAATTTACTTAATTTTTTTCTTTCTTTGGGAATGTAGATTCTTTCTTCCTTTCTTCCTTTCTTTCCTTCTTTCTGTCTCCTGACTGTCACTGGCTAAGAAAATGGTGGCCTCCATGTCACTGGTCAGCATAGCAGCTCCTAAAATGGAATTTGATGAAGGGATACATAGATAGATAGATAGATAGATAGATAGATAGATAGATAGATAGATAGATAGATAGATAGATAGATAGATGGGATGCGCACACGCTCACACACACACACACACACACACACACACACACACACACATATGCACGCACGTGCATGACATGTACAGATGGGGGGCGATTCCAATGTTTTCAGAGGAAGGTGCTCGCTGGTAATAATAAATGTGCTGGTAAATAAGGCTGGAAATAGCTGAATATTAAATCATTAAAACTCTTCAAATAAATAAAAAGCAATTCCATTTCTCTCTCTCTCTCTTTCTCACCATATACCAGCACATCTGAACTGACTGCAACATACAAAAGAAGAAGAAACACGGAAAGAAGACATCCCTGCTGGACAGGATCTGAGATGAGAATAAATTCATCGAATGGCTGCCAACAGCATTTCATTGAGAAGAGATTCCACATTTTATGCTGTACAGTTACTTAGTTAGATAGATAGATAAAGAGAGGCCTGTGAACTGGGGTGGGCTGTGGCTTCTCAGGTCACCTCAGGTCAGGGAGGGGCTGAGGAGTGTCCCTTTGGCCTTGACAATAGGCAGGAGTCAGAGGTTAATGTCAGGGCAGGGCCTGAGAGTTCCTCAAAGGGAATGAATGGAGACCCTTGCTTACCTAAGAAATGCCTGACCTTGGAAAAGGACTTGTGGAAAGCGGGCCCTTGAAACTGTGGTTTCACGTCTTACTAGAAAGCTCCCTCTTGGAAGGGAAAGTCATCGTGATATCTTACTCTTTTCCCAAGGATACCCTACCTACCCTTCTGATCATTCTTACTGAATTAAGTCTTCCACTGCAAATAAATAAATAAATAAATAATAAATGAAGTGGGTGAGTGAGTGAGTGAGTGAGTAAGTAAGTAAGTAAGTAAGTAAACAAGCAAATACGTGGATGGACAAATAAATACAAAGTTTGCTGTTGTTGACTGACTTTTGATTTCATAATGAATCTCTCTCTCTCTCTCTCTCTCTCTCTCACACACACACACACACACACACACACACACACACACACTAAATATACAATAAAAGGAAGCATAACACCTTTACTCAGGGGGCAGAGTGAACTCTGAAAGTTTTCCAGGCGGGGGGGGGGAGAGACAGAATATAAGAACAAAATGAGAAACAAGGAAAAATAGTGTTGGCTGGCTGGCCGGCTTTCAGTTCCCTGACAGAAATGAGCACATTGTGGAGGAAACACAAAGTTGTTACACTATGTGGGTGTGATGAGGAGAGATTGTGAGTGAGTGTCCTGTCAGAACAAAGTTAGTCCCATAGTTGATGAAATTCATTATCCCAAAACTTCAGCAGAATATATCCCAAGTTTGCAAATGTGTGATCAGCTTGTGACAGGTTGGGCTGGAGATGCTGAGAACTGGGGAGCCCTCAATGCAAGAGCAGACACTCATTCCCATGAAGAGGGAGAGAGGGAGGGAGGGAGGGAGGGAGGGAGGGATCATTCATTCCTATACTCAAGTTTAAAGAAAGATGAGTGGCTATCTATGGAGAGACCACTCACAGATATGAAAAATCATTTCCTAAAAATCAAATTTCTCAGTCAGTATGCAACTGCTATGGTGCTTCTCCTAGATAGAGCAAAACACACAAACAAACTGATTCCTTGATCTAGAGCCACAGTGCACATGCTGTGGAAAAGGGGACATGGCCAACTTGAATCACAATATTCATCAGAGCATGAAAAGAGCGTAAAAAGGACACAGAGGAGAGATAATTGTGGTCCTTCCTTCCTCCCTCCCTCCCTCCTTCCCTCAGGAAGTGACTGACAGATGAGACTTTGTCCAAGCAGGTTCTGTCTGAAATACCAGACTTGAGTTTCCCCCTCTGTGGGTATTAGCTAATCAGTCCTCCCTTCTTTCTGTAGGAAGGTGGTGCATGTCTCTCAGAACTTACCTGGTTTCCTCTGCACCAGGTGAACCAGGGAAAAGCTTTCTAAGCCTTATTCAGACCCATAGAGGCTGCGCTGTGTGTGACTTCAGAGACCTCAGGGAGTATAGGGGTGGGTGGGTGCTTGATGCTTCAGACTCATGTCATTGAAGGACATAACATAGTCTGGATTCACAGAGATTCACAACACAGAGCCATTGTCACTTACTAACAGCTCAGGACACCCAGAGCTAACAAGAAATTGCAGTCTCAGCCGGGCTTTAATCACAGCACACACACAGATCTCTGTGAATTCAAAGATGGCCTGATTTACAGAGTGAGTTTTAGGACAGCCCAAGATACAAAAAGAAACCCTTTCTTGAAAAACAAAGCAAAACAGCAAAAGAAAGAAAGACAAGGAAAAAGAAAAAAATGGCAGTCTCTTTCCACTCTCTCCTCCATTGGCTCTTAAAGAGCTCTCAAGCTGAACTGGAGACCATGGTGTCACTCAAAACTGGGAAGCCAGAAACCTTAGGGGGGTCACAGGAGTCGGACTGACTGCAGCACTTGATGCCTCAACCCTGCTAATGGCTGTGATATAAGGCATGGTAAAATACGGGCTTTGGCAGAGCACTACTCCCCTTTCTCTATTATTATTGCTACACAACGAAAAGGACCGGGGGGGGGGGGTGATGATGTGCAGTCAGTGCTGGTATTGAAATCTCACTGACTCCTTCCGCACTCCTTGTCAATTCCCGACTTTGTCAAATCAACTATCGTGAATCTTTGATGTGGGTTGGCCCTTTAGGAACTCAGAGAAACAAGACAGACAGACCTGTTTCATCCCAGAAACCTCCCAGTTCCTGAGCCCTAGCCCTGGAAGTCTCAAAGCCATCACATCCAGAAATCTCTCTAGTCCCTGCTAGTGGTGAACTCACTTCGTCTTCCCCAGGACCACTAATTATTTCTCCATGTTTTCCTGTGAGATCTGAGGCCAGCTTTCTTCTTCCTCCCTCTGGCCTCTCCACGAACGATCTCCATTCTCTAGACAACATGTCTAGAACCGAGTCTTATAGGCACCGAGAGAGTGTGTCTTGAGGGCAGTTGGCGTTTCTAGGACACGAGTGACATCACAAAATTCCGAGAGCTCTCTGGGATACCGTGGAATTTCCAGAGAAGGGACTGCTGATGTCGTGAGGCACGGCCTTTACCTCCTTGCTGATATTTCTCCCCGAACTGACCGACCGACCGACCGACCGACCAACCGGAACCTGAGGTTTCCTTTCCAGGAGTCTCTCCTCCGACACAGAGGGAGCCATTCAGGATTTCCTCCTTCCAAAACCAGAAATTTCTCTCTGCTTCATTAATATCTTCTCACTACTTCCTGAACCCATGGGGAGTTAGTTAGTTGAACACTCACTTTTTTCATGAATGACCCTTCCTCCCTCTCCTGAACATCTCATATTACTGATTCATACTCAGTAAAACAGTAATATGAGAAATTAGGCCAGGAGGACATGGAAGATGAGGGTTGAGTCTTCTGAAGTGAACAAGCACTTAGGGAAGGCTAAACTTAAGGGAATTTGACTCTGAGTGGCAAGACATGAATAGCTGCTGCCAAGGCACAGATACAGGCACCAACTGGGCCCTCGGCATCCTCCTGCATCATCAGAGCTGTGTGGGAAACTCAGCCCAAAGGAGGGGCCGTGTTCAAAGGGAGAGGGCATTTTCTTGGACAGCACTGTTTTCTTTTTCTTCTTTCTTTCTTTCTTTCTTTCTTTCTTTCTTTCTTTCTTTTTTTTTTTTCGAGACAGGGTTGTTCTGTAGTTTTTTTTTTTTTGGAGCCTGTCCTGGAACTAGCTCTTGTAGACCAGGCTGGTCTTGAACTCACATGCTTTCTTTTTTTTTCTATTGGATATTTTTGACTTCTTTATCAAAGATCAGGTGTTCGAAGATGTGTGGATCGATATCCGGGTCTTCTATTCGGTTCCATTGGTCCTCCTGTCTGTTCTTATGCCAGGACCAGGCTGTTTTCAGAACTGTAGCTTACAGAGTGTTCTTGCAGGTGGGGCACAGAAGAGGTTAATTACGGTACCTTAGTTCTTCTGCTTTTCTAGCAGACCGGAGCCCAGCTGACAGGAATCCAGTAGAGATGGTGTCAAGGTTCACACTGACACTAACAGCTGTAACTTGAGCAGGATTTGTGATCCACATGAAATTTGCAATGAATTGCAGCAAATCTGTGACACTCTAACTTGCTCAGGCTCAGTATCTGAACATACAGATGTTTGCAATGATCACTGGCTTCAGGATTTTTTTTTTTTTGTTGTTGTTGTTGTTTTGTTTTTCCACGAGACAGGGTTTCCCTGTAGCTGAAGTTTAACGGCCTGGTGTTTTTGTGACTTACTGCTTCAAAGAACTTCTCCATTTCTTTATCCCTAAGGGAAAAGAAATATAATCACTAAATACATTTAAGTGTCTTTCAACCATTTTAGATCCCTCTGTTGAGAGTTCTCTGTTTAGGTCTGTACTCCATTTTTTAAAATTGGATTATTTGTTCTTTGGATGACCAATTTCTCGACTTCTTTGTGTATTTTGGAGATTAGTGAAGATCTTTTCCCATTCTGTAAGGCCGTCGTTTTGTCTTGTTGGCCATGTTCTTTGCTTTACAGAAGCTTTTCAGTTTCAGGAGGTCTCACTTATTAATTGTTTCTCTCAGTGTCTGTTTTTTTTTCTTTTTTTTTCTGTTTTCTTTCTTTTTTTTTCTTTTTTTTCTTTTTTTCTTTTTTTCTTTTTTTTCTTCTTCTTCTTTTCTTTTTTTTTCTTTTTTTTCTCTCTTTAGTTTTTTTCTTTGTTCTTTTTTTTGTTTTGTTTTCCTTTTTTTTTTCTTTTTTCTTTTTCTCTCAGTGTCTGTGCTACTGGGGTTCTATTTAGCAAGCGTTCTCCTGTGCCAATGTGTTCAAGTGCATTTGATATTTTTATTTTTATATTCTTTTATTGTGGATGAAGTCAATTATTTGAACTCTCAAATATTTTTATTGTTATTATCTCTCTATTTGTTTGCTTATTTGTGGTTGTTCACCAACTTGACTATCTAGAGGAAGTAAAAGTCGTAACAAGGTTTCCGTAGGTGAACCTGCGGAAGGATCATTAACGTGAGAGAGCAGCGGCGGCGGCTCTGCCCGCCCGCTCGCCTGCCTCGCCCGAGTTCTCACCGGGAGGCGCGCTCCCCGGGTCGTACGTGTGTTGTGCGCACGGAAGTGTGCGTGCGCACGGGCGCGCGTGGCGGTCGTGAGAGAGAGGTCGAGAGAGGGGGAAGGGGGACGGGCGCCGGCTCGCCCGCCCTCCTCGCCCCGTCCGAGGACCCGTGTCTGGCTCTGCCGCTGGCGGCTCACGGCGGACGGCGGCTCTCTTCCCGCTCTCGCTCTCCTCCGTCCACTCCCGCTGCTTGCCTCACCGCACCGCAGCGGCCCGCGGGTGTGTCCCCTCTTTCCCGGGCGCGCGCCTTTCCCTCTCCATCCCTCTTCCTGGGGGAGGATGGGCGAGGGTCTGGCGGCGCCCCGGGCCCCCTCTCGCCACCGACCTCCGCTCGCGCGCCGTGGCGCCGCGGCGCGCCTGTCGGGGAGGCGGCGGAGGTTGAGCGCACTTTTTTTTCCCCCCTCTCCACCTCCTTCTCCAAAGGACCGGGGTAGACCAGTAGTCCCTCCCACCGGGCGGGAGGCCATTTTTTTCCCCCGGGGATGCGGCGGGTCGACCAGATGTCCCGCTGGACTCTTTTTTTTTTTTTTTAATGTATAATATATATTATATCTTCCTAGACCTGACGGGTCGACCAGTTGTCTCTGTGCACTTCCTTTTTTTTTGACGGACTGGAAGCGGGTCGACCAGTTGTCCGATTAAATATTTGGCCTTAAAATGCTAAGTACCGGGGTCGACCAGTTGGCCTTGTGAACTTGGGTCGACCAGTTGTCTTTTTCCATGTCTTGATTGAATGATGTCATTCTTCAATGTGTTGGTGGTTAGTTTATCTCTTTTGTTCTCTATGCCAACACGCCCCACTCACCAAACACTTTTTTTTTAATTTATTTATTTACTTATTTTTATTTTACTTTTTTATTATTTATTTATTTATTTATACATACATACATACATCCTGTCTATCTGTCCAGATGGGGCAGGGGTAGAAGGGGCTAGCTATGAGAGGAAGGTGCTCGGTGGGCATCCAGTTGTAAATAAGGCTGGGAATAAATAGCTGAATATTAATTCATTTGAGTAATATTAAAACTGTTCAAGTAGAAAACAATTGCTTTCTTTTTCTGTTTGCCCAGAGATCTGACTGACTGCAACTTGGAAAGAAGACGGCCCTGCTGGACAGAGACCTCCCTCCTGCTTTGGGTGGGTCGACCAGTTTACATGTTTATTTCCACGTTTTGTCTTTTATGGATTGAATGGATGTGTCTCTCTCTTTTTTTTTTTTTTTTGGTTTTTCGAGACAGGGTTTCTCTGTGGCTTTGGAGCCTGTCCTGGAACTAGCACTGTAGACCAGGCTGGTCTCGAACTCACAGAGATCCGCCTACCTCTGCCTCCCGAGTACTGGGATTAAAGGCGTGCGCCACCATCGCCCGGCTCTCATTTTTTTTTTCACGATTGCTTGCTTGCTTGCTTGCTTACTTACTTACTTACTTACTATCTGTTCAGCCCATCTCATTTACTTACTTCTTTAAAAAAAATGACCCACCTAGTTATTTACTTACTTACTTACTTACTTACTTGTTCATTCATTCCTTCACTTCCTTATCTTCTTTCATATATCTGTTTATTTATCTGCTGATTTAGCGTGACTCATTTACTTATTGAATGTTTCAATTATTATTTAGTTTTATTCATTTATTCATTCTTTATGTCTATTTTTATGTATGTATTTACTTACTTTCTTAATTTTTTTTTTACTTTTTAAAATTTACTTAATTTTTTTCTTTCTTTGGGAATGTAGATTCTTTCTTCCTTTCTTCCTTTCTTTCCTTCTTTCTGTCTCCTGACTGTCACTGGCTAAGAAAATGGTGGCCTCCATGTCACTGGTCAGCATAGCAGCTCCTAAAATGGAATTTGATGAAGGGATACATAGATAGATAGATAGATAGATAGATAGATAGATAGATAGATAGATAGATAGATGGGATGTGCACACGCTCACACACACACACACACACACACACACACACATATGCACGCACGTGCATGACATGTACAGATGGGGGGCGATTCCAATGTTTTCAGAGGAAGGTGCTCGCTGGTAATAATAAATGTGCTGGTAAATAAGGCTGGAAATAGCTGAATATTAAATCATTAAAACTCTTCAAATAAATAAAAAGCAATTCCATTTCTCTCTCTCTCTCTTTCTCACCATATACCAGCACATCTGAACTGACTGCAACATACAAAAGAAGAAGAAACACGGAAAGAAGACATCCCTGCTGGACAGGATCTGAGATGAGAATAAATTCATCGAATGGCTGCCAACAGCATTTCATTGAGAAGAGATTCCACATTTTATGCTGTACAGTTACTTAGTTAGATAGATAGATAAAGAGAGGCCTGTGAACTGGGGTGGGCTGTGGCTTCTCAGGTCACCTCAGGTCAGGGAGGGGCTGAGGAGTGTCCCATTGGCCTTGACAATAGGCAGGAGTCAGAGGTTAATGTCAGGGCAGGGCCTGAGAGTTCCTCAAAGGGAATGAATGGAGACCCTTGCTTACCTAAGAAATGCCTGACCTTGGAAAAGGACTTGTGGAAAGCGGGCCCTTGAAACTGTGGTTTCACGTCTTACTAGAAAGCTCCCTCTTGGAAGGGAAAGTCATCGTGATATCTTACTCTTTTCCCAAGGATACCCTACCTACCCTTCTGATCATTCTTACTGAATTAAGTCTTCCACTGCAAATAAATAAATAAATAAATAATAAATGAAGTGGGTGAGTGAGTGAGTGAGTGAGTAAGTAAGTAAGTAAGTAAGTAAACAAGCAAATACGTGGATGGACAAATAAATACAAAGTTTGCTGTTGTTGACTGACTTTTGATTTCATAATGAATCTCTCTCTCTCTCTCTCTCTCTCTCTCTCACACACACACACACACACACACTAAATATACAATAAAAGGAAGCATAACACCTTTACTCAGGGGGCAGAGTGAACTCTGAAAGTTTTCCAGGCGGGGGGGGGGGAGAGACAGAATATAAGAACAAAATGAGAAACAAGGAAAAATAGTGTTGGCTGGCTGGCCGGCTTTCAGTTCCCTGACAGAAATGAGCACATTGTGGAGGAAACACAAAGTTGTTACACTATGTGGGTGTGATGAGGAGAGATTGTGAGTGAGTGTCCTGTCAGAACAAAGTTAGTCCCATAGTTGATGAAATTCATTATCCCAAAACTTCAGCAGAATATATCCCAAGTTTGCAAATGTGTGATCAGCTTGTGACAGGTTGGGCTGGAGATGCTGAGAACTGGGGAGCCCTCAATGCAAAAGCAGACACTCATTCCCATGAAGAGGGAGAGAGGGAGGGAGGGAGGGAGGGAGGGATCATTCATTCCTATACTCAAGTTTAAAGAAAGATGAGTGGCTATCTATGGAGAGACCACTCACAGATATGAAAAATCATTTCCTAAAAATCAAATTTCTCAGTCAGTATGCAACTGCTATGGTGCTTCTCCTAGATAGAGCAAAACACACAAACAAACTGATTCCTTGATCTAGAGCCACAGTGCACATGCTGTGGAAAAGGGGACATGGCCAACTTGAATCACAGTATTCATCAGAGCATGAAAAGAGCGTAAAAAGGACACAGAGGAGAGATAATTGTGGTCCTTCCTTCCTCCCTCCCTCCCTCCCTCCCTCCTTCCCTCAGGAAGTGACTGACAGATGAGACTTTGTCCAAGCAGGTTCTGTCTGAAATACCAGACTTGAGTTTCCCCCTCTGTGGGTATTAGCTAATCAGTCCTCCCTTCTTTCTGTAGGAAGGTGGTGCATGTCTCTCAGAACTTACCTGGTTTCCTCTGCACCAGGTGAACCAGGGAAAAGCTTTCTAAGCCTTATTCAGACCCATAGAGGCTGCGCTGTGTGTGACTTCAGAGACCTCAGGGAGTATAGGGGTGGGTGGGTGCTTGATGCTTCAGACTCATGTCATTGAAGGACATAACATAGTCTGGATTCACAGAGATTCACAACACAGAGCCATTGTCACTTACTAACAGCTCAGGACACCCAGAGCTAACAAGAAATTGCAGTCTCAGCCGGGCTTTAATCACAGCACACACACAGATCTCTGTGAATTCAAAGATGGCCTGATTTACAGAGTGAGTTTTAGGACAGCCCAAGATACAAAAAGAAACCCTTTCTTGAAAAACAAAGCAAAACAGCAAAAGAAAGAAAGACAAGGAAAAAGAAAAAAATGGCAGTCTCTTTCCACTCTCTCCTCCATTGGCTCTTAAAGAGCTCTCAAGCTGAACTGGAGACCATGGTGTCACTCAAAACTGGGAAGCCAGAAACCTTAGGGGGGTCACAGGAGTCGGACTGACTGCAGCACTTGATGCCTCAACCCTGCTAATGGCTGTGATATAAGGCATGGTAAAATACGGGCTTTGGCAGAGCACTACTCCCCTTTCTCTATTATTATTGCTACACAACGAAAAGGACCGGGGGGGGGGGTGATGATGTGCAGTCAGTGCTGGTATTGAAATCTCACTGACTCCTTCCGCACTCCTTGTCAATTCCCGACTTTGTCAAATCAACTATCGTGAATCTTTGATGTGGGTTGGCCCTTTAGGAACTCAGAGAAACAAGACAGACAGACCTGTTTCATCCCAGAAACCTCCCAGTTCCTGAGCCCTAGCCCTGGAAGTCTCAAAGCCATCACATCCAGAAATCTCTCTAGTCCCTGCTAGTGGTGAACTCACTTCGTCTTCCCCAGGACCACTAATTATTTCTCCATGTTTTCCTGTGAGATCTGAGGCCAGCTTTCTTCTTCCTCCCTCTGGCCTCTCCACGAACGATCTCCATTCTCTAGACAACATGTCTAGAACCGAGTCTTATAGGCACCGAGAGAGTGTGTCTTGAGGGCAGTTGGCGTTTCTAGGACACGAGTGACATCACAAAATTCCGAGAGCTCTCTGGGATACCGTGGAATTTCCAGAGAAGGGACTGCTGATGTCGTGAGGCACGGCCTTTACCTCCTTGCTGATATTTCTCCCCGAACTGACCGACCGACCGACCGACCGACCAACCGGAACCTGAGGTTTCCTTTCCAGGAGTCTCTCCTCCGACACAGAGGGAGCCATTCAGGATTTCCTCCTTCCAAAACCAGAAATTTCTCTCTGCTTCATTAATATCTTCTCACTACTTCCTGAACCCATGGGGAGTTAGTTAGTTGAACACTCACTTTTTTCATGAATGACCCTTCCTCCCTCTCCTGAACATCTCATATTACTGATTCATACTCAGTAAAACAGTAATATGAGAAATTAGGCCAGGAGGACATGGAAGATGAGGGTTGAGTCTTCTGAAGTGAACAAGCACTTAGGGAAGGCTAAACTTAAGGGAATTTGACTCTGAGTGGCAAGACATGAATAGCTGCTGCCAAGGCACAGATACAGGCACCAACTGGGCCCTAGGCATCCTCCTGCATCATCAGAGCTGTGTGGGAAACTCAGCCCAAAGGAGGGGCCGTGTTCAAAGGGAGAGGGCATTTTCGAGGAGAGCACTGTTTTCTTTTTCTTCTTTCTTTCTTTCTTTCTTTCTTTCTTTCTTTCTTTCTTTCTTTCTTTTTTTTCGAGACAGGGTTGTTCTGTAGTTTTTTTTTTTTTTGGAGCCTGTCCTGGAACTAGCTCTTGTAGACCAGGCTGGTCTTGAACTCACATGCTTTCTTTTTTTTTCTATTGGATATTTTTGACTTCTTTATCAAAGATCAGGTGTTCGAAGATGTGTGGATCGATATCCGGGTCTTCTATTCGGTTCCATTGGTCCTCCTGTCTGTTCTTATGCCAGGACCAGGCTGTTTTCAGAACTGTAGCTTACAGAGTGTTCTTGCAGGTGGGGCACAGAAGAGGTTAATTACGGTACCTTAGTTCTTCTGCTTTTCTAGCAGACCGGAGCCCAGCTGACAGGAATCCAGTAGAGATGGTGTCAAGGTTCACACTGACACTAACAGCTGTAACTTGAGCAGGATTTGTGATCCACATGAAATTTGCAATGAATTGCAGCAAATCTGTGACACTCTAACTTGCTCAGGCTCAGTATCTGAACATACAGATGTTTGCAATGATCACTGGCTTCAGGATTTTTTTTTTTTTGTTGTTGTTGTTTTGTTTTTCCACGAGACAGGGTTTCCCTGTAGCTGAAGTTTAACGGCCTGGTGTTTTTGTGACTTACTGCTTCAAAGAACTTCTCCATTTCTTTATCCCTAAGGGAAAAGAAATATAATCACTAAATACATTTAAGCGTCTTTCAACCATTTTAGATCCCTCTGTTGAGAGTTCTCTGTTTAGGTCTGTACTCCATTTTTTAAAATTGGATTATTTGTTCTTTGGATGACCAATTTCTCGACTTCTTTGTGTATTTTGGAGATTAGTGAAGATCTTTTCCCATTCTGTAAGGCCGTCGTTTTGTCTTGTTGGCCATGTTCTTTGCTTTACAGAAGCTTTTCAGTTTCAGGAGGTCTCACTTATTAATTGTTTCTCTCAGTGTCTGTTTTTTTTTCTTTTTTTTTCTGTTTTCTTTCTTTTTTTTTCTTTTTTTTCTTTTTTTCTTTTTTTCTTTTTTTTCTTCTTCTTCTTTTCTTTTTTTTTCTTTTTTTTCTCTCTTTAGTTTTTTTCTTTGTTCTTTTTTTTTGTTTTGTTTTTCTTTTTTTTTCTTTTTTCTTTTTTTTCTTTTTCTCTCAGTGTCTGTGCTACTGGGGTTCTATTTAGCAAGCGTTCTCCTGTGCCAATGTGTTCAAGTGCATTTGATATTTTTATTTTTATATTCTTTTATTGTGGATGAAGTCAATTATTTGAACTCTCAAATATTTTTATTGTTATTATCTCTCTATTTGTTTGCTTATTTGTGGTTGTTCACCAACTTGACTATCTAGAGGAAGTAAAAGTCGTAACAAGGTTTCCGTAGGTGAACCTGCGGAAGGATGATTAACGTGAGAGAGCAGCGGCGGCGGCTCTGCCCGCCCGCTCGCCTGCCTCGCCCGAGTTCTCGCCGGGAGGCGCGCTCCCCGGGTCGCACGTGTGTTGTGCGCACGGAAGTGTGCGTGTGCACGGGCGCGCGTGGCGGTCGTGAGAGAGAGGTCGAGAGAGGGGGAAGGGGGACGGGCGCCGGCTCGCCCGCCCTCCTCGCCCCGTCCGAGGACCCGTGTCTGGCTCTGCAGCTGGCGGCTCACGGCGGACGGCGGCTCTCTTCCCGCTCTCGCTCTCCTCCGTCCACTCCCGCTGCTTGCCTCACCGCACCGCAGCGGCCCGCGGGTGTGTCCCCTCTTTCCCGGGCGCGCGCCTTTCCCTCTCCATCCCTCTTCCCGGGGGAGGATGGGCGAGGGTCTGGCGGCGCCCCGGGCCCCCTCTCGCCGCCGACCTCCGCTCGCGCGCCGTGGCGCCGCGGCGCGCCTGTCGGGGAGGCGGCGGAGGTTGGGCGCACTTTTTTTTCCCCCCTCTCCACCTCCTTCTCCAAAGGACCGGGGTAGACCAGTAGTCCCTCCCACCGGGCGGGAGGCCATTTTTTTCCCCCGGGGATGCGGCGGGTCGACCAGATGTCCCGCTGGACTCTTTTTTTTTTTTTTTTTTTTTTTTTTTTAATGTATAATATATATTATATCTTCCTAGACCTGACGGGTCGACCAGTTGTCTCTGTGCACTTCCTTTTTTTTGACGGACTGGAAGCGGGTCGACCAGTTGTCCGATTAAATATTTGGCCTTAAAATGCTAAGTACCGGGGTTGACCAGTTGGCCTTGTGAACTTGGGTCGACCAGTTGTCTTTTTCCATGTCTTGATTGAATGATGTCATTCTTCAATGTGTTGGTGGTTAGTTTATCTCTTTTGTTCTCTATGCCAACACGCCCCACTCACCAAACACTTTTTTTTTAATTTATTTATTTACTTATTTTTATTTACTTTTTTATTATTTATTTATTTATTTATACATACATACATACATCCTGTCTATCTGTCCAGATGGGGCAGGAGTAGAAGGGGCTAGCTATGAGAGGAAGGTGCTCGGTGGGCATCCAGTTGTAAATAAGGCTGGGAATAAATAGCTGAATATTAATTCATTTGAGTAATATTAAAACTGTTCAAGTAGAAAACAATTGCTTTCTTTTTCTGTTTGCCCAGAGATCTGACTGACTGCAACTTGGAAAGAAGACGGCCCTGCTGGACAGAGACCTCCCTCCTGCTTTGGGTGGGTCGACCAGTTTACATGTTTATTTCCACGTTTTGTCTTTTATGGATTGAATGGATGTGTCTCTCTCTTTTTTTTTTTTTTTGGTTTTTCGAGACAGGGTTTCTCTGTGGCTTTGGAGCCTGTCCTGGAACTAGCACTGTAGACCAGGCTGGTCTCGAACTCACAGAGATCCGCCTACCTCTGCCTCCCGAGTACTGGGATTAAAGGCGTGCGCCACCATCGCCCGGCTCTCATTTTTTTTTTCACGATTGCTTGCTTGCTTGCTTGCTTACTTACTTACTTACTTACTATCTGTTCAGCCCATCTCATTTACTTACTTCTTTAAAAAAAATGACCCACCTAGTTATTTACTTACTTACTTACTTACTTACTTGTTCATTCATTCCTTCACTTCCTTATCTTCTTTCATATATCTGTTTATTTATCTGCTGATTTAGCGTGACTCATTTACTTATTGAATGTTTCAATTATTATTTAGTTTTATTCATTTATTCATTCTTTATGTCTATTTTTATGTATGTATTTACTTACTTTCTTAATTTTTTTTTTACTTTTTAAAATTTACTTAATTTTTTTCTTTCTTTGGGAATGTAGATTCTTTCTTCCTTTCTTCCTTTCTTTCCTTCTTTCTGTCTCCTGACTGTCACTGGCTAAGAAAATGGTGGCCTCCATGTCACTGGTCAGCATAGCAGC
This sequence comes from Microtus pennsylvanicus, assembly GCF_037038515.1. Lineage (NCBI taxonomy): Eukaryota > Metazoa > Chordata > Mammalia > Rodentia > Cricetidae > Microtus > Microtus pennsylvanicus. The sequence goes on along the minus strand of NW_027460895.1, from coordinate 1,169,166 downwards.
TCCTAAAATGGAATTTGATGAAGGGATACATAGATAGATAGATAGATAGATAGATAGATAGATAGATAGATAGATAGATAGATAGATAGATGGGATGTGCACACGCTCACACACACACACACACACACACACACACACACATATGCACGCACGTGCATGACATGTACAGATGGGGGGCGATTCCAATGTTTTCAGAGGAAGGTGCTCGCTGGTAATAATAAATGTGCTGGTAAATAAGGCTGGAAATAGCTGAATATTAAATCATTAAAACTCTTCAAATAAATAAAAAGCAATTCCATTTCTCTCTCTCTCTCTTTCTCACCATATACCAGCACATCTGAACTGACTGCAACATACAAAAGAAGAAGAAACACGGAAAGAAGACATCCCTGCTGGACAGGATCTGAGATGAGAATAAATTCATCGAATGGCTGCCAACAGCATTTCATTGAGAAGAGATTCCACATTTTATGCTGTACAGTTACTTAGTTAGATAGATAGATAAAGAGAGGCCTGTGAACTGGGGTGGGCTGTGGCTTCTCAGGTCACCTCAGGTCAGGGAGGGGCTGAGGAGTGTCCCATTGGCCTTGACAATAGGCAGGAGTCAGAGGTTAATGTCAGGGCAGGGCCTGAGAGTTCCTCAAAGGGAATGAATGGAGACCCTTGCTTACCTAAGAAATGCCTGACCTTGGAAAAGGACTTGTGGAAAGCGGGCCCTTGAAACTGTGGTTTCACGTCTTACTAGAAAGCTCCCTCTTGGAAGGGAAAGTCATCGTGATATCTTACTCTTTTCCCAAGGATACCCTACCTACCCTTCTGATCATTCTTACTGAATTAAGTCTTCCACTGCAAATAAATAAATAAATAAATAATAAATGAAGTGGGTGAGTGAGTGAGTGAGTGAGTAAGTAAGTAAGTAAGTAAGTAAACAAGCAAATACGTGGATGGACAAATAAATACAAAGTTTGCTGTTGTTGACTGACTTTTGATTTCATAATGAATCTCTCTCTCTCTCTCTCTCTCTCTCTCTCTCACACACACACACACACACTAAATATACAATAAAAGGAAGCATAACACCTTTACTCAGGGGGCAGAGTGAACTCTGAAAGTTTTCCAGGCAGGGGGGGGGGGAGAGACAGAATATAAGAACAAAATGAGAAACAAGGAAAAATAGTGTTGGCTGGCTGGCCGGCTTTCAGTTCCCTGACAGAAATGAGCACATTGTGGAGGAAACACAAAGTTGTTACACTATGTGGGTGTGATGAGGAGAGATTGTGAGTGAGTGTCCTGTCAGAACAAAGTTAGTCCCATAGTTGATGAAATTCATTATCCCAAAACTTCAGCAGAATATATCCCAAGTTTGCAAATGTGTGATCAGCTTGTGACAGGTTGGGCTGGAGATGCTGAGAACTGGGGAGCCCTCAATGCAAAAGCAGACACTCATTCCCATGAAGAGGGAGAGAGGGAGGGAGGGAGGGAGGGAGGGATCATTCATTCCTATACTCAAGTTTAAAGAAAGATGAGTGGCTATCTATGGAGAGACCACTCACAGATATGAAAAATCATTTCCTAAAAATCAAATTTCTCAGTCAGTATGCAACTGCTATGGTGCTTCTCCTAGATAGAGCAAAACACACAAACAAACTGATTCCTTGATCTAGAGCCACAGTGCACATGCTGTGGAAAAGGGGACATGGCCAACTTGAATCACAGTATTCATCAGAGCATGAAAAGAGCGTAAAAAGGACACAGAGGAGAGATAATTGTGGTCCTTCCTTCCTCCCTCCCTCCCTCCCTCCCTCCTTCCCTCAGGAAGTGACTGACAGATGAGACTTTGTCCAAGCAGGTTCTGTCTGAAATACCAGACTTGAGTTTCCCCCTCTGTGGGTATTAGCTAATCAGTCCTCCCTTCTTTCTGTAGGAAGGTGGTGCATGTCTCTCAGAACTTACCTGGTTTCCTCTGCACCAGGTGAACCAGGGAAAAGCTTTCTAAGCCTTATTCAGACCCATAGAGGCTGCGCTGTGTGTGACTTCAGAGACCTCAGGGAGTATAGGGGTGGGTGGGTGCTTGATGCTTCAGACTCATGTCATTGAAGGACATAACATAGTCTGGATTCACAGAGATTCACAACACAGAGCCATTGTCACTTACTAACAGCTCAGGACACCCAGAGCTAACAAGAAATTGCAGTCTCAGCCGGGCTTTAATCACAGCACACACACAGATCTCTGTGAATTCAAAGATGGCCTGATTTACAGAGTGAGTTTTAGGACAGCCCAAGATACAAAAAGAAACCCTTTCTTGAAAAACAAAGCAAAACAGCAAAAGAAAGAAAGACAAGGAAAAAGAAAAAAATGGCAGTCTCTTTCCACTCTCTCCTCCATTGGCTCTTAAAGAGCTCTCAAGCTGAACTGGAGACCATGGTGTCACTCAAAACTGGGAAGCCAGAAACCTTAGGGGGGTCACAGGAGTCGGACTGACTGCAGCACTTGATGCCTCAACCCTGCTAATGGCTGTGATATAAGGCATGGTAAAATACGGGCTTTGGCAGAGCACTACTCCCCTTTCTCTATTATTATTGCTACACAACGAAAAGGACCGGGGGGGGGGGTGATGATGTGCAGTCAGTGCTGGTATTGAAATCTCACTGACTCCTTCCGCACTCCTTGTCAATTCCCGACTTTGTCAAATCAACTATCGTGAATCTTTGATGTGGGTTGGCCCTTTAGGAACTCAGAGAAACAAGACAGACAGACCTGTTTCATCCCAGAAACCTCCCAGTTCCTGAGCCCTAGCCCTGGAAGTCTCAAAGCCATCACATCCAGAAATCTCTCTAGTCCCTGCTAGTGGTGAACTCACTTCGTCTTCCCCAGGACCACTAATTATTTCTCCATGTTTTCCTGTGAGATCTGAGGCCAGCTTTCTTCTTCCTCCCTCTGGCCTCTCCACGAACGATCTCCATTCTCTAGACAACATGTCTAGAACCGAGTCTTATAGGCACCGAGAGAGTGTGTCTTGAGGGCAGTTGGCGTTTCTAGGACACGAGTGACATCACAAAATTCCGAGAGCTCTCTGGGATACCGTGGAATTTCCAGAGAAGGGACTGCTGATGTCGTGAGGCACGGCCTTTACCTCCTTGCTGATATTTCTCCCCGAACTGACCGACCGACCGACCGACCGACCAACCGGAACCTGAGGTTTCCTTTCCAGGAGTCTCTCCTCCGACACAGAGGGAGCCATTCAGGATTTCCTCCTTCCAAAACCAGAAATTTCTCTCTGCTTCATTAATATCTTCTCACTACTTCCTGAACCCATGGGGAGTTAGTTAGTTGAACACTCACTTTTTTCATGAATGACCCTTCCTCCCTCTCCTGAACATCTCATATTACTGATTCATACTCAGTAAAACAGTAATATGAGAAATTAGGCCAGGAGGACATGGAAGATGAGGGTTGAGTCTTCTGAAGTGAACAAGCACTTAGGGAAGGCTAAACTTAAGGGAATTTGACTCTGAGTGGCAAGACATGAATAGCTGCTGCCAAGGCACAGATACAGGCACCAACTGGGCCCTAGGCATCCTCCTGCATCATCAGAGCTGTGTGGGAAACTCAGCCCAAAGGAGGGGCCGTGTTCAAAGGGAGAGGGCATTTTCGAGGAGAGCACTGTTTTCTTTTTCTTCTTTCTTTCTTTCTTTCTTTCTTTCTTTCTTTCTTTCTTTCTTTTTTTTCGAGACAGGGTTGTTCTGTAGTTTTTTTTTTTTTTGGAGCCTGTCCTGGAACTAGCTCTTGTAGACCAGGCTGGTCTTGAACTCACATGCTTTCTTTTTTTTTCTATTGGATATTTTTGACTTCTTTATCAAAGATCAGGTGTTCGAAGATGTGTGGATCGATATCCGGGTCTTCTATTCGGTTCCATTGGTCCTCCTGTCTGTTCTTATGCCAGGACCAGGCTGTTTTCAGAACTGTAGCTTACAGAGTGTTCTTGCAGGTGGGGCACAGAAGAGGTTAATTACGGTACCTTAGTTCTTCTGCTTTTCTAGCAGACCGGAGCCCAGCTGACAGGAATCCAGTAGAGATGGTGTCAAGGTTCACACTGACACTAACAGCTGTAACTTGAGCAGGATTTGTGATCCACATGAAATTTGCAATGAATTGCAGCAAATCTGTGACACTCTAACTTGCTCAGGCTCAGTATCTGAACATACAGATGTTTGCAATGATCACTGGCTTCAGGATTTTTTTTTTTTTGTTGTTGTTGTTTTGTTTTTCCACGAGACAGGGTTTCCCTGTAGCTGAAGTTTAACGGCCTGGTGTTTTTGTGACTTACTGCTTCAAAGAACTTCTCCATTTCTTTATCCCTAAGGGAAAAGAAATATAATCACTAAATACATTTAAGCGTCTTTCAACCATTTTAGATCCCTCTGTTGAGAGTTCTCTGTTTAGGTCTGTACTCCATTTTTTAAAATTGGATTATTTGTTCTTTGGATGACCAATTTCTCGACTTCTTTGTGTATTTTGGAGATTAGTGAAGATCTTTTCCCATTCTGTAAGGCCGTCGTTTTGTCTTGTTGGCCATGTTCTTTGCTTTACAGAAGCTTTTCAGTTTCAGGAGGTCTCACTTATTAATTGTTTCTCTCAGTGTCTGTTTTTTTTTCTTTTTTTTTCTGTTTTCTTTCTTTTTTTTTCTTTTTTTTCTTTTTTTCTTTTTTTCTTTTTTTTCTTCTTCTTCTTTTCTTTTTTTTTCTTTTTTTTCTCTCTTTAGTTTTTTTCTTTGTTCTTTTTTTTTGTTTTGTTTTTCTTTTTTTTTCTTTTTTCTTTTTTTTCTTTTTCTCTCAGTGTCTGTGCTACTGGGGTTCTATTTAGCAAGCGTTCTCCTGTGCCAATGTGTTCAAGTGCATTTGATATTTTTATTTTTATATTCTTTTATTGTGGATGAAGTCAATTATTTGAACTCTCAAATATTTTTATTGTTATTATCTCTCTATTTGTTTGCTTATTTGTGGTTGTTCACCAACTTGACTATCTAGAGGAAGTAAAAGTCGTAACAAGGTTTCCGTAGGTGAACCTGCGGAAGGATGATTAACGTGAGAGAGCAGCGGCGGCGGCTCTGCCCGCCCGCTCGCCTGCCTCGCCCGAGTTCTCGCCGGGAGGCGCGCTCCCCGGGTCGCACGTGTGTTGTGCGCACGGAAGTGTGCGTGTGCACGGGCGCGCGTGGCGGTCGTGAGAGAGAGGTCGAGAGAGGGGGAAGGGGGACGGGCGCCGGCTCGCCCGCCCTCCTCGCCCCGTCCGAGGACCCGTGTCTGGCTCTGCCGCTGGCGGCTCACGGCGGACGGCGGCTCTCTTCCCGCTCTCGCTCTCCTCCGTCCACTCCCGCTGCTTGCCTCACCGCACCGCAGCGGCCCGCGGGTGTGTCCCCTCTTTCCCGGGCGCGCGCCTTTCCCTCTCCATCCGTCTTCCCGGGGGAGGATGGGCGAGGGTCTGGCGGCGCCCCGGGCCCCCTCTCGCCGCCGACCTCCGCTCGCGCGCCGTGGCGCCGCGGCGCGCCTGTCGGGGAGGCGGCGGAGGTTGGGCGCACTTTTTTTTCCCCCCTCTCCACCTCCTTCTCCAAAGGACCGGGGTAGACCAGTAGTCCCTCCCACCGGGCGGGAGGCCATTTTTTTCCCCCGGGGATGCGGCGGGTCGACCAGATGTCCCGCTGGACTCTTTTTTTTTTTTTTTTTTTTTTTTTTTAATGTATAATATATATTATATCTTCCTAGACCTGACGGGTCGACCAGTTGTCTCTGTGCACTTCCTTTTTTTTGACGGACTGGAAGCGGGTCGACCAGTTGTCCGATTAAATATTTGGCCTTAAAATGCTAAGTACCGGGGTCGACCAGTTGGCCTTGTGAACTTGGGTCGACCAGTTGTCTTTTTCCATGTCTTGATTGAATGATGTCATTCTTCAATGTGTTGGTGGTTAGTTTATCTCTTTTGTTCTCTATGCCAACACGCCCCACTCACCAAACACTTTTTTTTTAATTTATTTATTTACTTATTTTTATTTACTTTTTTATTATTTATTTATTTATTTATACATACATACATACATCCTGTCTATCTGTCCAGATGGGGCAGGAGTAGAAGGGGCTAGCTATGAGAGGAAGGTGCTCGGTGGGCATCCAGTTGTAAATAAGGCTGGGAATAAATAGCTGAATATTAATTCATTTGAGTAATATTAAAACTGTTCAAGTAGAAAACAATTGCTTTCTTTTTCTGTTTGCCCAGAGATCTGACTGACTGCAACTTGGAAAGAAGACGGCCCTGCTGGACAGAGACCTCCCTCCTGCTTTGGGTGGGTCGACCAGTTTACATGTTTATTTCCACGTTTTGTCTTTTATGGATTGAATGGATGTGTCTCTCTCTTTTTTTTTTTTTTTTTTTTTTTGGTTTTTCGAGACAGGGTTTCTCTGTGGCTTTGGAGCCTGTCCTGGAACTAGCACTGTAGACCAGGCTGGTCTCGAACTCACAGAGATCCGCCTACCTCTGCCTCCCGAGTACTGGGATTAAAGGCGTGCGCCACCATCGCCCGGCTCTCATTTTTTTTTTCACGATTGCTTGCTTGCTTGCTTGCTTACTTACTTACTTACTTACTATCTGTTCAGCCCATTTCATTTACTTACTTCTTTAAAAAAAATGACCCACCTAGTTATTTACTTACTTACTTACTTACTTGTTCATTCATTCCTTCACTTCCTTATCTTCTTTCATATATCTGTTTATTTATCTGCTGATTTAGCGTGACTCATTTACTTATTGAATGTTTCAATTATTATTTAGTTTTATTCATTTATTCATTCTTTATGTCTATTTTTATGTATGTATTTACTTACTTTCTTAATTTTTTTTTTACTTTTTAAAATTTACTTAATTTTTTTCTTTCTTTGGGAATGTAGATTCTTTCTTCCTTTCTTCCTTTCTTTCCTTCTTTCTGTCTCCTGACTGTCACTGGCTAAGAAAATGGTGGCCTCCATGTCACTGGTCAGCATAGCAGCTCCTAAAATGGAATTTGATGAAGGGATACATAGATAGATAGATATAGATAGATAGATAGATAGATAGATAGATAGATAGATAGATAGATGGGATGCGCACACGCTCACACACACACACACACACACACACACATATGCACGCACGTGCATGACATGTACAGATGGGGGGCGATTCCAATGTTTTCAGAGGAAGGTGCTCGCTGGTAATAATAAATGTGCTGGTAAATAAGGCTGGAAATAGCTGAATATTAAATCATTAAAACTCTTCAAATAAATAAAAAGCAATTCCATTTCTCTCTCTCTCTCTTTCTCACCATATACCAGCACATCTGAACTAACTGCAACATACAAAAGAAGAAGAAACACGGAAAGAAGACATCCCTGCTGGACAGGATCTGAGATGAGAATAAATTCATCGAATGGCTGCCAACAGCATTTCATTGAGAAGAGATTCCACATTTTATGCTGTACAGTTACTTAGTTAGATAGATAGATAAAGAGAGGCCTGTGAACTGGGGTGGGCTGTGGCTTCTCAGGTCACCTCAGGTCAGGGAGGGGCTGAGGAGTGTCCCATTGGCCTTGACAATAGGCAGGAGTCAGAGGTTAATGTCAGGGCAGGGCCTGAGAGTTCCTCAAAGGGAATGAATGGAGACCCTTGCTTACCTAAGAAATGCCTGACCTTGGAAAAGGACTTGTGGAAAGCGGGCCCTTGAAACTGTGGTTTCACGTCTTACTAGAAAGCTCCCTCTTGGAAGGGAAAGTCATCGTGATATCTTACTCTTTTCCCAAGGATACCCTACCTACCCTTCTGATCATTCTTACTGAATTAAGTCTTCCACTGCAAATAAATAAATAAATAAATAATAAATGAAGTGGGTGAGTGAGTGAGTGAGTGAGTAAGTAAGTAAGTAAGTAAGTAAACAAGCAAATACGTGGATGGACAAATAAATACAAAGTTTGCTGTTGTTGACTGACTTTTGATTTCATAATGAATCTCTCTCTCTCTCTCTCTCTCTCTCTCACACACACACACACACACACACACTAAATATACAATAAAAGGAAGCATAACACCTTTACTCAGGGGGCAGAGTGAACTCTGAAAGTTTTCCAGGCGGGGGGGGGGGAGAGACAGAATATAAGAACAAAATGAGAAACAAGGAAAAATAGTGTTGGCTGGCTGGCCGGCTTTCAGTTCCCTGACAGAAATGAGCACATTGTGGAGGAAACACAAAGTTGTTACACTATGTGGGTGTGATGAGGAGAGATTGTGAGTGAGTGTCCTGTCAGAACAAAGTTAGTCCCATAGTTGATGAAATTCATTATCCCAAAACTTCAGCAGAATATATCCCAAGTTTGCAAATGTGTGATCAGCTTGTGACAGGTTGGGCTGGAGATGCTGAGAACTGGGGAGCCCTCAATGCAAGAGCAGACACTCATTCCCATGAAGAGGGAGAGAGGGAGGGAGGGAGGGAGGGAGGGATCATTCATTCCTATACTCAAGTTTAAAGAAAGATGAGTGGCTATCTATGGAGAGACCACTCACAGATATGAAAAATCATTTCCTAAAAATCAAATTTCTCAGTCAGTATGCAACTGCTATGGTGCTTCTCCTAGATAGAGCAAAACACACAAACAAACTGATTCCTTGATCTAGAGCCACAGTGCACATGCTGTGGAAAAGGGGACATGGCCAACTTGAATCACAGTATTCATCAGAGCATGAAAAGAGCGTAAAAAGGACACAGAGGAGAGATAATTGTGGTCCTTCCTTCCTCCCTCCCTCCCTCCCTCCCTCCTTCCCTCAGGAAGTGACTGACAGATGAGACTTTGTCCAAGCAGGTTCTGTCTGAAATACCAGACTTGAGTTTCCCCCTCTGTGGGTATTAGCTAATCAGTCCTCCCTTCTTTCTGTAGGAAGGTGGTGCATGTCTCTCAGAACTTACCTGGTTTCCTCTGCACCAGGTGAACCAGGGAAAAGCTTTCTAAGCCTTATTCAGACCCATAGAGGCTGCGCTGTGTGTGACTTCAGAGACCTCAGGGAGTATAGGGGTGGGTGGGTGCTTGATGCTTCAGACTCATGTCATTGAAGGACATAACATAGTCTGGATTCACAGAGATTCACAACACAGAGCCATTGTCACTTACTAACAGCTCAGGACACCCAGAGCTAACAAGAAATTGCAGTCTCAGCCGGGCTTTAATCACAGCACACACACAGATCTCTGTGAATTCAAAGATGGCCTGATTTACAGAGTGAGTTTTAGGACAGCCCAAGATACAAAAAGAAACCCTTTCTTGAAAAACAAAGCAAAACAGCAAAAGAAAGAAAGACAAGGAAAAAGAAAAAAATGGCAGTCTCTTTCCACTCTCTCCTCCATTGGCTCTTAAAGAGCTCTCAAGCTGAACTGGAGACCATGGTGTCACTCAAAACTGGGAAGCCAGAAACCTTAGGGGGGTCACAGGAGTCGGACTGACTGCAGCACTTGATGCCTCAACCCTGCTAATGGCTGTGATATAAGGCATGGTAAAATACGGGCTTTGGCAGAGCACTACTCCCCTTTCTCTATTATTATTGCTACACAACGAAAAGGACCGGGGGGGGGGGTGATGATGTGCAGTCAGTGCTGGTATTGAAATCTCACTGACTCCTTCCGCACTCCTTGTCAATTCCCGACTTTGTCAAATCAACTATCGTGAATCTTTGATGTGGGTTGGCCCTTTAGGAACTCAGAGAAACAAGACAGACAGACCTGTTTCATCCCAGAAACCTCCCAGTTCCTGAGCCCTAGCCCTGGAAGTCTCAAAGCCATCACATCCAGAAATCTCTCTAGTCCCTGCTAGTGGTGAACTCACTTCGTCTTCCCCAGGACCACTAATTATTTCTCCATGTTTTCCTGTGAGATCTGAGGCCAGCTTTCTTCTTCCTTCCTCTGGCCTCTCCACGAACGATCTCCATTCTCTAGACAACATGTCTAGAACCGAGTCTTATAGGCACCGAGAGAGTGTGTCTTGAGGGCAGTTGGCGTTTCTAGGACACGAGTGACATCACAAAATTCCGAGAGCTCTCTGGGATACCGTGGAATTTCCAGAGAAGGGACTGCTGATGTCGTGAGGCACGGCCTTTACCTCCTTGCTGATATTTCTCCCCGAACTGACCGACCGACCGACCGACCGACCAACCGGAACCTGAGGTTTCCTTTCCAGGAGTCTCTCCTCCGACACAGAGGGAGCCATTCAGGATTTCCTCCTTCCAAAACCAGAAATTTCTCTCTGCTTCATTAATATCTTCTCACTACTTCCTGAACCCATGGGGAGTTAGTTAGTTGAACACTCACTTTTTTCATGAATGACCCTTCCTCCCTCTCCTGAACATCTCATATTACTGATTCATACTCAGTAAAACAGTAATATGAGAAATTAGGCCAGGAGGACATGGAAGATGAGGGTTGAGTCTTCTGAAGTGAACAAGCACTTAGGGAAGGCTAAACTTAAGGGAATTTGACTCTGAGTGGCAAGACATGAATAGCTGCTGCCAAGGCACAGATACAGGCACCAACTGGGCCCTCGGCATCCTCCTGCATCATCAGAGCTGTGTGGGAAACTCAGCCCAAAGGAGGGGCCGTGTTCAAAGGGAGAGGGCATTTTCGAGGACAGCACTGTTTTCTTTTTCTTCTTTCTTTCTTTCTTTCTTTCTTTCTTTCTTTTTTTTCGAGACAGGGTTGTTCTGTATTTTTTTTTTTTTTGGAGCCTGTCCTGGAACTAGCTCTTGTAGACCAGGCTGGTCTTGAACTCACATGCTTTCTTTTTTTTTCTATTGGATATTTTTGACTTCTTTATCAAAGATCAGGTGTTCGAAGATGTGTGGATCGATATCCGGGTCTTCTATTCGGTTCCATTGGTCCTCCTGTCTGTTCTTATGCCAGGACCAGGCTGTTTTCAGAACTGTAGCTTACAGAGTGTTCTTGCAGGTGGGGCACAGAAGAGGTTAATTACGGTACCTTAGTTCTTCTGCTTTTCTAGCAGACCGGAGCCCAGCTGACAGGAATCCAGTAGAGATGGTGTCAAGGTTCACACTGACACTAACAGCTGTAACTTGAGCAGGATTTGTGATCCACATGAAATTTGCAATGAATTGCAGCAAATCTGTGACACTCTAACTTGCTCAGGCTCAGTATCTGAACATACAGATGTTTGCAATGATCACTGGCTTCAGGATTTTTTTTTTTTTGTTGTTGTTGTTGTTTTGTTTTTCCACGAGACAGGGTTTCCCTGTAGCTGAAGTTTAACGGCCTGGTGTTTTTGTGACTTACTGCTTCAAAGAACTTCTCCATTTCTTTATCCCTAAGGGAAAAGAAATATAATCACTAAATACATTTAAGTGTCTTTCAACCATTTTAGATCCCTCTGTTGAGAGTTCTCTGTTTAGGTCTGTACTCCATTTTTTAAAATTGGATTATTTGTTCTTTGGATGACCAATTTCTCGACTTCTTTGTGTATTTTGGAGATTAGTGAAGATCTTTTCCCATTCTGTAAGGCCGTCGTTTTGTCTTGTTGGCCATGTTCTTTGCTTTACAGAAGCTTTTCAGTTTCAGGAGGTCTCACTTATTAATTGTTTCTCTCAGTGTCTGTTTTTTTTTCTTTTTTTTTTCTTTTTTCTTTCTTTTTTTTTCTTTTTTTTCTTTTTTTCTTTTTTTCTTTTTTTTCTTCTTCTTCTTTTCTTTTTTTTTCTTTTTTTTCTCTCTTTAGTTTTTTTCTTTGTTCTTTTTTTTTGTTTTGTTTTTCTTTTTTTTTTCTTTTTTCTTTTTCTCTCAGTGTCTGTGCTACTGGGGTTCTATTTAGCAAGCGTTCTCCTGTGCCAATGTGTTCAAGTGCATTTGATATTTTTATTTTTATATTCTTTTATTGTGGATGAAGTCAATTATTTGAACTCTCAAATATTTTTATTGTTATTATCTCTCTATTTGTTTGCTTATTTGTGGTTGTTCACCAACTTGACTATCTAGAGGAAGTAAAAGTCGTAACAAGGTTTCCGTAGGTGAACCTGCGGAAGGATCATTAACGTGAGAGAGCAGCGGCGGCGGCTCTGCCCGCCCGCTCGCCTGCCTCGCCCGAGTTCTCACCGGGAGGCGTGCTACCCGGGTCGCACGTGTGTTGTGCGCACGGAAGTGTGCGTGCGCACGGGCGCGCGTGGCGGTCGTGAGAGAGAGGTCGAGAGAGGGGGAAGGGGGACGGGCGCCGGCTCGCCCGCCCTCCTCGCCCCGTCCGAGGACCCGTGTCTGGCTCTGCCGCTGGCGGCTCACGGCGGACGGCGGCTCTCTTCCCGCTCTCGCTCTCCTCCGTCCACTCCCGCTGCTTGCCTCACTGCACCGCAGCGGCCCGCGGGTGTGTCCCCTCTTTCCCGGGCGCGCGCCTTTCCCTCTCCATCCCTCTTCCCGGGGGAGGATGGGCGAGTGTCTGGCGGCGCCCCGGGCCCCCTCTCGCCACCGACCTCCGCTCGCGCGCCGTGGCGCCGCGGCGCGCCTGTCGGGGAGGCGGCGGAGGTTGAGCGCACTTTTTTTTCCCCCCTCTCCACCTCCTTCTCCAAAGGACCGGGGTAGACCAGTAGTCCCTCCCACCGGGCGGGAGGCCATTTTTTTCCCCCGGGGATGCGGCGGGTCGACCAGATGTCCCGCTGGACTCTTTTTTTTTTTTTTTTTAATGTATAATATATATTATATCTTCCTAGACCTGACGGGTCGACCAGTTGTCTCTGTGCACTTCCTTTTTTTTTGACGGACTGGAAGCGGGTCGACCAGTTGTCCGATTAAATATTTGGCCTTAAAATGCTAAGTACCGGGGTCGACCAGTTGGCCTTGTGAACTTGGGTCGACCAGTTGTCTTTTTCCATGTCTTGATTGAATGATGTCATTCTTCAATGTGTTGGTGGTTAGTTTATCTCTTTTGTTCTCTATGCCAACACGCCCCACTCACCAAACACTTTTTTTTTAATTTATTTATTTACTTATTTTTATTTTACTTTTTTATTATTTATTTATTTATTTATACATACATACATACATCCTGTCTATCTGTCCAGATGGGGCAGGAGTAGAAGGGGCTAGCTATGAGAGGAAGGTGCTCGGTGGGCATCCAGTTGTAAATAAGGCTGGGAATAAATAGCTGAATATTAATTCATTTGAGTAATATTAAAACTGTTCAAGTAGAAAACAATTGCTTTCTTTTTCTGTTTGCCCAGAGATCTGACTGACTGCAACTTGGAAAGAAGACGGCCCTGCTGGACAGAGACCTCCCTCCTGCTTTGGGTGGGTCGACCAGTTTACATGTTTATTTCCACGTTTTGTCTTTTATGGATTGAATGGATGTGTCTCTCTCTTTTTTTTTTTTTTTTTTGGTTTTTCGAGACAGGGTTTCTCTGTGGCTTTGGAGCCTGTCCTGGAACTAGCACTGTAGACCAGGCTGGTCTCGAACTCACAGAGATCCGCCTACCTCTGCCTCCCGAGTACTGGGATTAAAGGCGTGCGCCACCATCGCCCGGCTCTCATTTTTTTTTTCACGATTGCTTGCTTGCTTGCTTGCTTACTTACTTACTTACTTACTATCTGTTCAGCCCATCTCATTTACTTACTTCTTTAAAAAAAATGACCCACCTAGTTATTTACTTACTTACTTACTTACTTACTTGTTCATTCATTCCTTCACTTCCTTATCTTCTTTCATATATCTGTTTATTTATCTGCTGATTTAGCGTGACTCATTTACTTATTGAATGTTTCAATTATTATTTAGTTTTATTCATTTATTCATTCTTTATGTCTATTTTTATGTATGTATTTACTTACTTTCTTAATTTTTTTTTTACTTTTTAAAATTTACTTAATTTTTTTCTTTCTTTGGGAATGTAGATTCTTTCTTCCTTTCTTCCTTTCTTTCCTTCTTTCTGTCTCCTGACTGTCACTGGCTAAGAAAATGGTGGCCTCCATGTCACTGGTCAGCATAGCAGCTCCTAAAATGGAATTTGATGAAGGGATACATAGATAGATAGATAGATAGATAGATAGATAGATAGATAGATAGATAGATAGATAGATAGATGGGATGCGCACACGCTCACACACACACACACACACACACACACACACATATGCACGCACGTGCATGACATGTACAGATGGGGGGCGATTCCAATGTTTTCAGAGGAAGGTGCTCGCTGGTAATAATAAATGTGCTGGTAAATAAGGCTGGAAATAGCTGAATATTAAATCATTAAAACTCTTCGAATAAATAAAAAGCAATTCCATTTCTCTCTCTCTCTCTTTCTCACCATATACCAGCACATCTGAACTGACTGCAACATACAAAAGAAGAAGAAACACGGAAAGAAGACATCCCTGCTGGACAGGATCTGAGATGAGAATAAATTCATCGAATGGCTGCCAACAGCATTTCATTGAGAAGAGATTCCACATTTTATGCTGTACAGTTACTTAGTTAGATAGATAGATAAAGAGAGGCCTGTGAACTGGGGTGGGCTGTGGCTTCTCAGGTCACCTCAGGTCAGGGAGGGGCTGAGGAGTGTCCCATTGGCCTTGACAATAGGCAGGAGTCAGAGGTTAATGTCAGGGAAGGGCCTGAGAGTTCCTCAAAGGGAATGAATGGAGACCCTTGCTTACCTAAGAAATGCCTGACCTTGGAAAAGGACTTGTGGAAAGCGGGCCCTTGAAACTGTGGTTTCACGTCTTACTAGAAAGCTCCCTCTTGGAAGGGAAAGTCATCGTGATATCTTACTCTTTTCCCAAGGATACCCTACCTACCCTTCTGATCATTCTTACTGAATTAAGTCTTCCACTGCAAATAAATAAATAAATAAATAATAAATGAAGTGGGTGAGTGAGTGAGTGAGTGAGTAAGTAAGTAAGTAAGTAAGTAAACAAGCAAATACGTGGATGGACAAATAAATACAAAGTTTGCTGTTGTTGACTGACTTTTGATTTCATAATGAATCTCTCTCTCTCTCTCTCTCTCTCTCTCTCTCTCACACACACACACACACACACACACACACACACACTAAATATACAATAAAAGGAAGCATAACACCTTTACTCAGGGGGCAGAGTGAACTCTGAAAGTTTTCAGGCGGGGGGGGGGGAGAGACAGAATATAAGAACAAAATGAGAAACAAGGAAAAATAGTGTTGGCTGGCTGGCCGGCTTTCAGTTCCCTGACAGAAATGAGCACATTGTGGAGGAAACACAAAGTTGTTACACTATGTGGGTGTGATGAGGAGAGATTGTGAGTGAGTGTCCTGTCAGAACAAAGTTAGTCCCATAGTTGATGAAATTCATTATCCCAAAACTTCAGCAGAATATATCCCAAGTTTGCAAATGTGTGATCAGCTTGTGACAGGTTGGGCTGGAGATGCTGAGAACTGGGGAGCCCTCAATGCAAGAGCAGACACTCATTCCCATGAAGAGGGAGAGAGGGAGGGAGGGAGGGAGGGAGGGATCATTCATTCCTATACTCAAGTTTAAAGAAAGATGAGTGGCTATCTATGGAGAGACCACTCACAGATATGAAAAATCATTTCCTAAAAATCAAATTTCTCAGTCAGTATGCAACTGCTATGGTGCTTCTCCTAGATAGAGCAAAACACACAAACAAACTGATTCCTTGATCTAGAGCCACAGTGCACATGCTGTGGAAAAGGGGACATGGCCAACTTGAATCACAATATTCATCAGAGCATGAAAAGAGCGTAAAAAGGACACAGAGGAGAGATAATTGTGGTCCTTCCTTCCTCCCTCCCTCCCTCCCTCCCTCCTTCCCTCAGGAAGTGACTGACAGATGAGACTTTGTCCAAGCAGGTTCTGTCTGAAATACCAGACTTGAGTTTCCCCCTCTGTGGGTATTAGCTAATCAGTCCTCCCTTCTTTCTGTAGGAAGGTGGTGCATGTCTCTCAGAACTTACCTGGTTTCCTCTGCACCAGGTGAACCAGGGAAAAGCTTTCTAAGCCTTATTCAGACCCATAGAGGCTGCGCTGTGTGTGACTTCAGAGACCTCAGGGAGTATAGGGGTGGGTGGGTGCTTGATGCTTCAGACTCATGTCATTGAAGGACATAACATAGTCTGGATTCACAGAGATTCACAACACAGAGCCATTGTCACTTACTAACAGCTCAGGACACCCAGAGCTAACAAGAAATTGCAGTCTCAGCCGGGCTTTAATCACAGCACACACACAGATCTCTGTGAATTCAAAGATGGCCTGATTTACAGAGTGAGTTTTAGGACAGCCCAAGATACAAAAAGAAACCCTTTCTTGAAAAACAAAGCAAAACAGCAAAAGAAAGAAAGACAAGGAAAAAGAAAAAAATGGCAGTCTCTTTCCACTCTCTCCTCCATTGGCTCTTAAAGAGCTCTCAAGCTGAACTGGAGACCATGGTGTCACTCAAAACTGGGAAGCCAGAAACCTTAGGGGGGTCACAGGAGTCGGACTGACTGCAGCACTTGATGCCTCAACCCTGCTAATGGCTGTGATATAAGGCATGGTAAAATACGGGCTTTGGCAGAGCACTACTCCCCTTTCTCTATTATTATTGCTACACAACGAAAAGGACCGGGGGGGGGGTGATGATGTGCAGTCAGTGCTGGTATTGAAATCTCACTGACTCCTTCCGCACTCCTTGTCAATTCCCGACTTTGTCAAATCAACAATCGTGAATCTTTGATGTGGGTTGGCCCTTTAGGAACTCAGAGAAACAAGACAGACAGACCTGTTTCATCCCAGAAACCTCCCAGTTCCTGAGCCCTAGCCCTGGAAGTCTCAAAGCCATCACATCCAGAAATCTCTCTAGTCCCTGCTAGTGGTGAACTCACTTCGTCTTCCCCAGGACCACTAATTATTTCTCCATGTTTTCCTGTGAGATCTGAGGCCAGCTTTCTTCTTCCTCCCTCTGGCCTCTCCACGAACGATCTCCATTCTCTAGACAACATGTCTAGAACCGAGTCTTATAGGCACCGAGAGAGTGTGTCTTGAGGGCAGTTGGCGTTTCTAGGACACGAGTGACATCACAAAATTCCGAGAGCTCTCTGGGATACCGTGGAATTTCCAGAGAAGGGACTGCTGATGTCGTGAGGCACGGCCTTTACCTCCTTGCTGATATTTCTCCCCGAACTGACCGACCGACCGACCGACCGACCAACCGGAACCTGAGGTTTCCTTTCCAGGAGTCTCTCCTCCGACACAGAGGGAGCCATTCAGGATTTCCTCCTTCCAAAACCAGAAATTTCTCTCTGCTTCATTAATATCTTCTCACTACTTCCTGAACCCATGGGGAGTTAGTTAGTTGAACACTCACTTTTTTCATGAATGACCCTTCCTCCCTCTCCTGAACATCTCATATTACTGATTCATACTCAGTAAAACAGTAATATGAGAAATTAGGCCAGGAGGACATGGAAGATGAGGGTTGAGTCTTCTGAAGTGAACAAGCACTTAGGGAAGGCTAAACTTAAGGGAATTTGACTCTGAGTGGCAAGACATGAATAGCTGCTGCCAAGGCACAGATACAGGCACCAACTGGGCCCTAGGCATCCTCCTGCATCATCAGAGCTGTGTGGGAAACTCAGCCCAAAGGAGGGGCCGTGTTCAAAGGGAGAGGGCATTTTCGAGGACAGCACTGTTTTCTTTTTCTTCTTTCTTTCTTTCTTTCTTTCTTTCTTTCTTTCTTTCTTTTTTTTTTTCGAGACAGGGTTGTTCTGTAGTTTTTTTTTTTTTTTTGGAGCCTGTCCTGGAACTAGCTCTTGTAGACCAGGCTGGTCTTGAACTCACATGCTTTCTTTTTTTTTCTATTGGATATTTTTGACTTCTTTATCAAAGATCAGGTGTTCGAAGATGTGTGGATCGATATCCGGGTCTTCTATTCGGTTCCATTGGTCCTCCTGTCTGTTCTTATGCCAGGACCAGGCTGTTTTCAGAACTGTAGCTTACAGAGTGTTCTTGCAGGTGGGGCACAGAAGAGGTTAATTACGGTACCTTAGTTCTTCTGCTTTTCTAGCAGACCGGAGCCCAGCTGACAGGAATCCAGTAGAGATGGTGTCAAGGTTCACACTGACACTAACAGCTGTAACTTGAGCAGGATTTGTGATCCACATGAAATTTGCAATGAATTGCAGCAAATCTGTGACACTCTAACTTGCTCAGGCTCAGTATCTGAACATACAGATGTTTGCAATGATCACTGGCTTCAGGATTTTTTTTTTGTTGTTGTTGTTGTTGTTTTGTTTTTCCACGAGACAGGGTTTCCCTGTAGCTGAAGTTTAACGGCCTGGTGTTTTTGTGACTTACTGCTTCAAAGAACTTCTCCATTTCTTTATCCCTAAGGGAAAAGAAATATAATCACTAAATACATTTAAGTGTCTTTCAACCATTTTAGATCCCTCTGTTGAGAGTTCTCTGTTTAGGTCTGTACTCCATTTTTTAAAATTGGATTATTTGTTCTTTGGATGACCAATTTCTCGACTTCTTTGTGTATTTTGGAGATTAGTGAAGATCTTTTCCCATTCTGTAAGGCCGTCGTTTTGTCTTGTTGGCCATGTTCTTTGCTTTACAGAAGCTTTTCAGTTTCAGGAGGTCTCACTTATTAATTGTTTCTCTCAGTGTCTGTTTTTTTTTCTTTTTTTTTCTTTTTTCTTTCTTTTTTTTTCTTTTTTTTCTTTTTTTCTTTTTTTCTTTTTTTTCTTCTTCTTCTTTTCTTTTTTTTCTTTTTTTTCTCTCTTTAGTTTTTTTCTTTGTTCTTTTTTTTTGTTTTGTTTTTCTTTTTTTTTTCTTTTTTCTTTTTCTCTCAGTGTCTGTGCTACTGGGGTTCTATTTAGCAAGCGTTCTCCTGTGCCAATGTGTTCAAGTGCATTTGATATTTTTATTTTTATATTCTTTTATTGTGGATGAAGTCAATTATTTGAACTCTCAAATATTTTTATTGTTATTATCTCTCTATTTGTTTGCTTATTTGTGGTTGTTCACCAACTTGACTATCTTGAGGAAGTAAAAGTCGTAACAAGGTTTCCGTAGGTGAACCTGCGGAAGGATCATTAACGTGAGAGAGCAGCGGCGGCGGCTCTGCCCGCCCGCTCGCCTGCCTCGCCCGAGTTCTCGCCGGGAGGCGCGCTCCCCGGGTCGCACGTGTGTTGTGCGCACGGAAGTGTGCGTGCGCACGGGCGCGCGTGGTGGTCGTGAGAGAGAGGTCGAGA
Source organism: Microtus pennsylvanicus (assembly GCF_037038515.1). Classification (NCBI taxonomy): domain Eukaryota; kingdom Metazoa; phylum Chordata; class Mammalia; order Rodentia; family Cricetidae; genus Microtus; species Microtus pennsylvanicus. The sequence goes on along the minus strand of NW_027460895.1, from coordinate 1,149,876 downwards.
GAGGGGGAAGGGGGACGGGCGCCGGCTCGCCCGCCCTCCTCGCCCCGTCCGAGGACCCGTGTCTGGCTCTGCCGCTGGCGGCTCACGGCGGACGGCGGCTCTCTTCCCGCTCTCGCTCTCCTCCGTCCACTCCCGCTGCTTGCCTCACCGCACCGCAGCGGCCCGCGGGTGTGTCCCCTCTTTCCCGGGCGCGCGCCTTTCCCTCTCCATCCCTCTTCCCGGGGGAGGATGGGCGAGGGTCTGGCGGCGCCCCGGGCCCCCTCTCGCCACCGACCTCCGCTAGCGCGCCGTGGCGCCGCGGCGCGCCTGTCGGGGAGGCGGCGGAGGTTGAGCGCACTTTTTTTTTCCCCCCTCTCCACCTCCTTCTCCAAAGGACCGGGGTAGACCAGTAGTACCTCCCACCGGGCGGGAGGCCATTTTTTTCCCCCGGGGATGCGGCGGATCGACCAGATGTCCCGCTGGACTCTTTTTTTTTTTTTTTTTTTAATGTATAATATATATTATATCTTCCTAGACCTGACGGGTCGACCAGTTGTCTCTGTGCACTTCCTTTTTTTTTGACGGACTGGAAGCGGGTCGACCAGTTGTCCGATTAAATATTTGGCCTTAAAATGCTAAGTACCGGGGTCGACCAGTTGGCCTTGTGAACTTGGGTCGACCAGTTGTCTTTTTCCATGTCTTGATTGAATGATGTCATTCTTCAATGTGTTGGTGGTTAGTTTATCTCTTTTGTTCTCTATGCCAACACGCCCCACTCACCAAACACTTTTTTTTTAATTTATTTATTTACTTATTTTTATTTTACTTTTTTATTATTTATTTATTTATTTATACATACATACATACATCCTGTCTATCTGTCCAGATGGGGCAGGGGTAGAAGGGGCTAGCTATGAGAGGAAGGTGCTCGGTGGGCATCCAGTTGTAAATAAGGCTGGGAATAAATAGCTGAATATTAATTCATTTGAGTAATATTAAAACTGTTCAAGTAGAAAACAATTGCTTTCTTTTTCTGTTTGCCCAGAGATCTGACTGACTGCAACTTGGAAAGAAGACGGCCCTGCTGGACAGAGACCTCCCTCCTGCTTTGGGTGGGTCGACCAGTTTACATGTTTATTTCCACGTTTTGTCTTTTATGGATTGAATGGATGTGTCTCTCTCTTTTTTTTTTTTTTTTTGGTTTTTCGAGACAGGGTTTCTCTGTGGCTTTGGAGCCTGTCCTGGAACTAGCACTGTAGACCAGGCTGGTCTCGAACTCACAGAGATCCGCCTACCTCTGCCTCCCGAGTACTGGGATTAAAGGCGTGCGCCACCATCGCCCGGCTCTCATTTTTTTTTTTCACGATTGCTTGCTTGCTTGCTTGCTTACTTACTTACTTACTTACTATCTGTTCAGCCCATCTCATTTACTTACTTCTTTAAAAAAAATGACCCACCTAATTATTTACTTACTTACTTACTTACTTACTTGTTCATTCATTCCTTCACTTCCTTATCTTCTTTCATATATCTGTTTATTTATCTGCTGATTTAGCGTGACTCATTTACTTATTGAATGTTTCAATTATTATTTAGTTTTATTCATTTATTCATTCTTTATGTCTATTTTTATGTATGTATTTACTTACTTTCTTAATTTTTTTTTTACTTTTTAAAATTTACTTAATTTTTTTCTTTCTTTGGGAATGTAGATTCTTTCTTCCTTTCTTCCTTTCTTTCCTTCTTTCTGTCTCCTGACTGTCACTGGCTAAGAAAATGGTGGCCTCCATGTCACTGGTCAGCATAGCAGCTCCTAAAATGGAATTTGATGAAGGGATACATAGATAGATAGATAGATAGATAGATAGATAGATAGATAGATAGATAGATAGATAGATAGATGGGATGCGCACACGCTCACACACACACACACACACACACACACACACATATGCACGCACGTGCATGACATGTACAGATGGGGGGCGATTCCAATGTTTTCAGAGGAAGGTGCTCGCTGGTAATAATAAATGTGCTGGTAAATAAGGCTGGAAATAGCTGAATATTAAATCATTAAAACTCTTCAAATAAATAAAAAGCAATTCCATTTCTCTCTCTCTCTCTTTCTCACCATATACCAGCACATCTGAACTGACTGCAACATACAAAAGAAGAAGAAACACGGAAAGAAGACATCCCTGCTGGACAGGATCTGAGATGAGAATAAATTCATCGAATGGCTGCCAACAGCATTTCATTGAGAAGAGATTCCACATTTTATGCTGTACAGTTACTTAGTTAGATAGATAGATAAAGAGAGGCCTGTGAACTGGGGTGGGCTGTGGCTTCTCAGGTCACCTCAGGTCAGGGAGGGGCTGAGGAGTGTCCCATTGGCCTTGACAATAGGCAGGAGTCAGAGGTTAATGTCAGGGCAGGGCCTGAGAGTTCCTCAAAGGGAATGAATGGAGACCCTTGCTTACCTAAGAAATGCCTGACCTTGGAAAAGGACTTGTGGAAAGCGGGCCCTTGAAACTGTGGTTTCACGTCTTACTAGAAAGCTCCCTCTTGGAAGGGAAAGTCATCGTGATATCTTACTCTTTTCCCAAGGATACCCTACCTACCCTTCTGATCATTCTTACTGAATTAAGTCTTCCACTGCAAATAAATAAATAAATAAATAATAAATGAAGTGGGTGAGTGAGTGAGTGAGTGAGTAAGTAAGTAAGTAAGTAAGTAAACAAGCAAATACGTGGATGGACAAATAAATACAAAGTTTGCTGTTGTTGACTGACTTTTGATTTCATAATGAATCTCTCTCTCTCTCTCTCTCTCTCTCTCTCTCACACACACACACACACACACACACACACTAAATATACAATAAAAGGAAGCATAACACCTTTACTCAGGGGGCAGAGTGAACTCTGAAAGTTTTCAGGCGGGGGGGGGGGAGAGACAGAATATAAGAACAAAATGAGAAACAAGGAAAAATAGTGTTGGCTGGCTGGCCGGCTTTCAGTTCCCTGACAGAAATGAGCACATTGTGGAGGAAACACAAAGTTGTTACACTATGTGGGTGTGATGAGGAGAGATTGTGAGTGAGTGTCCTGTCAGAACAAAGTTAGTCCCATAGTTGATGAAATTCATTATCCCAAAACTTCAGCAGAATATATCCCAAGTTTGCAAATGTGTGATCAGCTTGTGACAGGTTGGGCTGGAGATGCTGAGAACTGGGGAGCCCTCAATGCAAGAGCAGACACTCATTCCCATGAAGAGGGAGAGAGGGAGGGAGGGAGGGAGGGAGGGATCATTCATTCCTATACTCAAGTTTAAAGAAAGATGAGTGGCTATCTATGGAGAGACCACTCACAGATATGAAAAATCATTTCCTAAAAATCAAATTTCTCAGTCAGTATGCAACTGCTATGGTGCTTCTCCTAGATAGAGCAAAACACACAAACAAACTGATTCCTTGATCTAGAGCCACAGTGCACATGCTGTGGAAAAGGGGACATGGCCAACTTGAATCACAATATTCATCAGAGCATGAAAAGAGCGTAAAAAGGACACAGAGGAGAGATAATTGTGGTCCTTCCTTCCTCCCTCCCTCCCTCCCTCCCTCCTTCCCTCAGGAAGTGACTGACAGATGAGACTTTGTCCAAGCAGGTTCTGTCTGAAATACCAGACTTGAGTTTCCCCCTCTGTGGGTATTAGCTAATCAGTCCTCCCTTCTTTCTGTAGGAAGGTGGTGCATGTCTCTCAGAACTTACCTGGTTTCCTCTGCACCAGGTGAACCAGGGAAAAGCTTTCTAAGCCTTATTCAGACCCATAGAGGCTGCGCTGTGTGTGACTTCAGAGACCTCAGGGAGTATAGGGGTGGGTGGGTGCTTGATGCTTCAGACTCATGTCATTGAAGGACATAACATAGTCTGGATTCACAGAGATTCACAACACAGAGCCATTGTCACTTACTAACAGCTCAGGACACCCAGAGCTAACAAGAAATTGCAGTCTCAGCCGGGCTTTAATCACAGCACACACACAGATCTCTGTGAATTCAAAGATGGCCTGATTTACAGAGTGAGTTTTAGGACAGCCCAAGATACAAAAAGAAACCCTTTCTTGAAAAACAAAGCAAAACAGCAAAAGAAAGAAAGACAAGGAAAAAGAAAAAAATGGCAGTCTCTTTCCACTCTCTCCTCCATTGGCTCTTAAAGAGCTCTCAAGCTGAACTGGAGACCATGGTGTCACTCAAAACTGGGAAGCCAGAAACCTTAGGGGGGTCACAGGAGTCGGACTGACTGCAGCACTTGATGCCTCAACCCTGCTAATGGCTGTGATATAAGGCATGGTAAAATACGGGCTTTGGCAGAGCACTACTCCCCTTTCTCTATTATTATTGCTACACAACGAAAAGGACCGGGGGGGGGGGGTGATGATGTGCAGTCAGTGCTGGTATTGAAATCTCACTGACTCCTTCCGCACTCCTTGTCAATTCCCGACTTTGTCAAATCAACTATCGTGAATCTTTGATGTGGGTTGGCCCTTTAGGAACTCAGAGAAACAAGACAGACAGACCTGTTTCATCCCAGAAACCTCCCAGTTCCTGAGCCCTAGCCCTGGAAGTCTCAAAGCCATCACATCCAGAAATCTCTCTAGTCCCTGCTAGTGGTGAACTCACTTCGTCTTCCCCAGGACCACTAATTATTTCTCCATGTTTTCCTGTGAGATCTGAGGCCAGCTTTCTTCTTCCTCCCTCTGGCCTCTCCACGAACGATCTCCATTCTCTAGACAACATGTCTAGAACCGAGTCTTATAGGCACCGAGAGAGTGTGTCTTGAGGGCAGTTGGCGTTTCTAGGACACGAGTGACATCACAAAATTCCGAGAGCTCTCTGGGATACCGTGGAATTTCCAGAGAAGGGACTGCTGATGTCGTGAGGCACGGCCTTTACCTCCTTGCTGATATTTCTCCCCGAACTGACCGACCGACCGACCGACCGACCAACCGGAACCTGAGGTTTCCTTTCCAGGAGTCTCTCCTCCGACACAGAGGGAGCCATTCAGGATTTCCTCCTTCCAAAACCAGAAATTTCTCTCTGCTTCATTAATATCTTCTCACTACTTCCTGAACCCATGGGGAGTTAGTTAGTTGAACACTCACTTTTTTCATGAATGACCCTTCCTCCCTCTCCTGAACATCTCATATTACTGATTCATACTCAGTAAAACAGTAATATGAGAAATTAGGCCAGGAGGACATGGAAGATGAGGGTTGAGTCTTCTGAAGTGAACAAGCACTTAGGGAAGGCTAAACTTAAGGGAATTTGACTCTGAGTGGCAAGACATGAATAGCTGCTGCCAAGGCACAGATACAGGCACCAACTGGGCCCTCGGCATCCTCCTGCATCATCAGAGCTGTGTGGGAAACTCAGCCCAAAGGAGGGGCCGTGTTCAAAGGGAGAGGGCATTTTCGAGGACAGCACTGTTTTCTTTTTCTTCTTTCTTTCTTTCTTTCTTTCTTTCTTTCTTTCTTTCTTTCTTTTTTTTCGAGACAGGGTTGTTCTGTAGTTTTTTTTTTTTGGAGCCTGTCCTGGAACTAGCTCTTGTAGACCAGGCTGGTCTTGAACTCACATGCTTTCTTTTTTTTTCTATTGGATATTTTTGACTTCTTTATCAAAGATCAGGTGTTCGAAGATGTGTGGATCGATATCCGGGTCTTCTATTCGGTTCCATTGGTCCTCCTGTCTGTTCTTATGCCAGGACCAGGCTGTTTTCAGAACTGTAGCTTACAGAGTGTTCTTGCAGGTGGGGCACAGAAGAGGTTAATTACGGTACCTTAGTTCTTCTGCTTTTCTAGCAGACCGGAGCCCAGCTGACAGGAATCCAGTAGAGATGGTGTCAAGGTTCACACTGACACTAACAGCTGTAACTTGAGCAGGATTTGTGATCCACATGAAATTTGCAATGAATTGCAGCAAATCTGTGACACTCTAACTTGCTCAGGCTCAGTATCTGAACATACAGATGTTTGCAATGATCACTGGCTTCAGGATTTTTTTTTTGTTGTTGTTGTTGTTGTTTTGTTTTTCCACGAGACAGGGTTTCCCTGTAGCTGAAGTTTAACGGCCTGGTGTTTTTGTGACTTACTGCTTCAAAGAACTTCTCCATTTCTTTATCCCTAAGGGAAAAGAAATATAATCACTAAATACATTTAAGTGTCTTTCAACCATTTTAGATCCCTCTGTTGAGAGTTCTCTGTTTAGGTCTGTACTCCATTTTTTAAAATTGGATTATTTGTTCTTTGGATGACCAATTTCTCGACTTCTTTGTGTATTTTGGAGATTAGTGAAGATCTTTTCCCATTCTGTAAGGCCGTCGTTTTGTCTTGTTGGCCATGTTCTTTGCTTTACAGAAGCTTTTCAGTTTCAGGAGGTCTCACTTATTAATTGTTTCTCTCAGTGTCTGTTTTTTTTTCTTTTTTTTTTCTTTTTTCTTTCTTTTTTTTCTTTTTTTTTCTTTTTTTCTTTTTTTCTTTTTTTTCTTCTTCTTCTTTTCTTTTTTTTTCTTTTTTTTCTCTCTTTAGTTTTTTTCTTTGTTCTTTTTTTTTGTTTTGTTTTTCTTTTTTTTTCTTTTTTCTTTTTTTTCTTTTTCTCTCAGTGTCTGTGCTACTGGGGTTCTATTTAGCAAGCCTTCTCCTGTGCCAATGTGTTCAAGTGCATTTGATATTTTTATTTTTATATTCTTTTATTGTGGATGAAGTCAATTATTTGAACTCTCAAATATTTTTATTGTTATTATCTCTCTATTTGTTTGCTTATTTGTGGTTGTTCACCAACTTGACTATCTAGAGGAAGTAAAAGTCGTAACAAGGTTTCCGTAGGTGAACCTGCGGAAGGATCATTAACGTGAGAGAGCAGCGGCGGCGGCTCTGCCCGCCCGCTCGCCTGCCTCGCCCGAGTTCTCGCCGGGAGGCGCGCTCCCCGGGTCGCACGTGTGTTGTGCGCACGGAAGTGTGCGTGCGCACGGGCGCGCGTGGCGGTCGTGAGAGAGAGGTCGAGAGAGGGGGAAGGGGGACGGGCGCCGGCTCGCCCGCCCTCCTCGCCCCGTCCGAGGACCCGTGTCTGGCTCTGCCGCTGGCGGCTCACGGCGGACGGCGGCTCTCTTCCCGCTCTCGCTCTCCTCCGTCCACTCCCGCTGCTTGCCTCACCGCACCGCAGCGGCCCGCGGGTGTGTCCCCTCTTTCCCGGGCGCGCGCCTTTCCCTCTCCATCCCTCTTCCCGGGGGAGGATGGGCGAGGGTCTGGCGGCGCCCCGGGCCCCCTCTTGCCGCCGACCTCCGCTCGCGCGCCGTGGCGCCGCGGCGCGCCTGTTGGGGAGGCGGCGGAGGTTGGGCGCACTTTTTTTCCCCCCTCTCCACCTCCTTCTCCAAAGGACCGGGGTAGACCAGTAGTCCCTCCCACCGGGCGGGAGGCCATTTTTTTCCCCCGGGGATGCGGCGGGTCGACCAGATGTCCCGCTGGACTCTTTTTTTTTTTTTTAATGTATAATATATATTATATCTTCCTAGACCTGACGGGTCGACCAGTTGTCTCTGTGCACTTCCTTTTTTTTTGACGGACTGGAAGCGGGTCGACCAGTTGTCCGATTAAATATTTGGCCTTAAAATGCTAAGTACCGGGGTCGACCAGTTGGCCTTGTGAACTTGGGTCGACCAGTTGTCTTTTTCCATGTCTTGATTGAATGATGTCTTTCTTCAATGTGTTGGTGGTTAGTTTATCTCTTTTGTTCTCTATGCCAACACGCCCCACTCACCAAACACTTTTTTTTTTAATTTATTTATTTACTTATTTTTATTTTACTTTTTTATTATTTATTTATTTATTTATACATACATACATACATCCTGTCTATCTGTCCAGATGGGGCAGGGGTAGAAGGGGCTAGCTATGAGAGGAAGGTGCTCGGTGGGCATCCAGTTGTAAATAAGGCTGGGAATAAATAGCTGAATATTAATTCATTTGAGTAATATTAAAACTGTTCAAGTAGAAAACAATTGCTTTCTTTTTCTGTTTGCCCAGAGATCTGACTGACTGCAACTTGGAAAGAAGACGGCCCTGCTGGACAGAGACCTCCCTCCTGCTTTGGGTGGGTCGACCAGTTTACATGTTTATTTCCACGTTTTGTCTTTTATGGATTGAATGGATGTGTCTCTCTCTTTTTTTTTTTTTTTTTTGGTTTTTCGAGACAGGGTTTCTCTGTGGCTTTGGAGCCTGTCCTGGAACTAGCACTGTAGACCAGGCTGGTCTCGAACTCACAGAGATCCGCCTACCTCTGCCTCCCGAGTACTGGGATTAAAGGCGTGCGCCACCATCGCCCGGCTCTCATTTTTTTTTTCACGATTGCTTGCTTGCTTGCTTGCTTACTTACTTACTTACTTACTATCTGTTCAGCCCATCTCATTTACTTACTTCTTTAAAAAAAATGACCCACCTAGTTATTTACTTACTTACTTACTTACTTACTTGTTCATTCATTCCTTCACTTCCTTATCTTCTTTCATATATCTGTTTATTTATCTGCTGATTTAGCGTGACTCATTTACTTATTGAATGTTTCAATTATTATTTAGTTTTATTCATTTATTCATTCTTTATGTCTATTTTTATGTATGTATTTACTTACTTTCTTAATTTTTTTTTTACTTTTTAAAATTTACTTAATTTTTTTCTTTCTTTGGGAATGTAGATTCTTTCTTCCTTTCTTCCTTTCTTTCCTTCTTTCTGTCTCCTGACTGTCACTGGCTAAGAAAATGGTGGCCTCCATGTCACTGGTCAGCATAGCAGCTCCTAAAATGGAATTTGATGAAGGGATACATAAATAGATAGATAGATAGATAGATAGATAGATAGATAGATAGATAGATAGATAGATGGGATGCGCACACGCTCACACACACACACACACACACACACATATGCACGCACGTGCATGACATGTACAGATGGGGGGCGATTCCAATGTTTTCAGAGGAAGGTGCTCGCTGGTAATAATAAATGTGCTGGTAAATAAGGCTGGAAATAGCTGAATATTAAATCATTAAAACTCTTCAAATAAATAAAAAGCAATTCCATTTCTCTCTCTCTCTCTTTCTCACCATATACCAGCACATCTGAACTGACTGCAACATACAAAAGAAGAAGAAACACGGAAAGAAGACATCCCTGCTGGACAGGATCTGAGATGAGAATAAATTCATCGAATGGCTGCCAACAGCATTTCATTGAGAAGAGATTCCACATTTTATGCTGTACAGTTACTTAGTTAGATAGATAGATAAAGAGAGGCCTGTGAACTGGGGTGGGCTGTGGCTTCTCAGGTCACCTCAGGTCAGGGAGGGGCTGAGGAGTGTCCCATTGGCCTTGACAATAGGCAGGAGTCAGAGGTTAATGTCAGGGCAGGGCCTGAGAGTTCCTCAAAGGGAATGAATGGAGACCCTTGCTTACCTAAGAAATGCCTGACCTTGGAAAAGGACTTGTGGAAAGCGGGCCCTTGAAACTGTGGTTTCACGTCTTACTAGAAAGCTCCCTCTTGGAAGGGAAAGTCATCGTGATATCTTACTCTTTTCCCAAGGATACCCTACCTACCCTTCTGATCATTCTTACTGAATTAAGTCTTCCACTGCAAATAAATAAATAAATAAATAATAAATGAAGTGGGTGAGTGAGTGAGTGAGTGAGTAAGTAAGTAAGTAAGTAAGTAAACAAGCAAATACGTGGATGGACAAATAAATACAAAGTTTGCTGTTGTTGACTGATTTTTGATTTCATAATGAATCTCTCTCTCTCTCTCTCTCTCTCTCTCTCTCACACACACACACACACTAAATATACAATAAAAGGAAGCATAACACCTTTACTCAGGGGGCAGAGTGAACTCTGAAAGTTTTCCAGGCGGGGGGGGGGGGGGAGAGACAGAATATAAGAACAAAATGAGAAACAAGGAAAAATAGTGTTGGCTGGCTGGCCGGCTTTCAGTTCCCTGACAGAAATGAGCACATTGTGGAGGAAACACAAAGTTGTTACACTATGTGGGTGTGATGAGGAGAGATTGTGAGTGAGTGTCCTGTCAGAACAAAGTTAGTCCCATAGTTGATGAAATTCATTATCCCAAAACTTCAGCAGAATATATCCCAAGTTTGCAAATGTGTGATCAGCTTGTGACAGGTTGGGCTGGAGATGCTGAGAACTGGGGAGCCCTCAATGCAAGAGCAGACACTCATTCCCATGAAGAGGGAGAGAGGGAGGGAGGGAGGGAGGGAGGGAGGGAGGGATCATTCATTCCTATACTCAAGTTTAAAGAAAGATGAGTGGCTATCTATGGAGAGACCACTCACAGATATGAAAAATCATTTCCTAAAAATCAAATTTCTCAGTCAGTATGCAACTGCTATGGTGCTTCTCCTAGATAGAGCAAAACACACAAACAAACTGATTCCTTGATCTAGAGCCACAGTGCACATGCTGTGGAAAAGGGGACATGGCCAACTTGAATCACAGTATTCATCAGAGCATGAAAAGAGCGTAAAAAGGACACAGAGGAGAGATAATTGTGGTCCTTCCTTCCTCCCTCCCTCCCTCCCTCCCTCCTTCCCTCAGGAAGTGACTGACAGATGAGACTTTGTCCAAGCAGGTTCTGTCTGAAATACCAGACTTGAGTTTCCCCCTCTGTGGGTATTAGCTAATCAGTCCTCCCTTCTTTCTGTAGGAAGGTGGTGCATGTCTCTCAGAACTTACCTGGTTTCCTCTGCACCAGGTGAACCAGGGAAAAGCTTTCTAAGCCTTATTCAGACCCATAGAGGCTGCGCTGTGTGTGACTTCAGAGACCTCAGGGAGTATAGGGGTGGGTGGGTGCTTGATGCTTCAGACTCATGTCATTGAAGGACATAACATAGTCTGGATTCACAGAGATTCACAACACAGAGCCATTGTCACTTACTAACAGCTCAGGACACCCAGAGCTAACAAGAAATTGCAGTCTCAGCCGGGCTTTAATCACAGCACACACACAGATCTCTGTGAATTCAAAGATGGCCTGATTTACAGAGTGAGTTTTAGGACAGCCCAAGATACAAAAAGAAACCCTTTCTTGAAAAACAAAGCAAAACAGCAAAAGAAAGAAAGACAAGGAAAAAGAAAAAAATGGCAGTCTCTTTCCACTCTCTCCTCCATTGGCTCTTAAAGAGCTCTCAAGCTGAACTGGAGACCATGGTGTCACTCAAAACTGGGAAGCCAGAAACCTTAGGGGGGTCACAGGAGTCGGACTGACTGCAGCACTTGATGCCTCAACCCTGCTAATGGCTGTGATATAAGGCATGGTAAAATACGGGCTTTGGCAGAGCACTACTCCCCTTTCTCTATTATTATTGCTACACAACGAAAAGGACCGGGGGGGGGGGGGGTGATGATGTGCAGTCAGTGCTGGTATTGAAATCTCACTGACTCCTTCCGCACTCCTTGTCAATTCCCGACTTTGTCAAATCAACTATCGTGAATCTTTGATGTGGGTTGGCCCTTTAGGAACTCAGAGAAACAAGACAGACAGACCTGTTTCATCCCAGAAACCTCCCAGTTCCTGAGCCCTAGCCCTGGAAGTCTCAAAGCCATCACATCCAGAAATCTCTCTAGTCCCTGCTAGTGGTGAACTCACTTCGTCTTCCCCAGGACCACTAATTATTTCTCCATGTTTTCCTGTGAGATCTGAGGCCAGCTTTCTTCTTCCTCCCTCTGGCCTCTCCACGAACGATCTCCATTCTCTAGACAACATGTCTAGAACCGAGTCTTATAGGCACCGAGAGAGTGTGTCTTGAGGGCAGTTGGCGTTTCTAGGACACGAGTGACATCACAAAATTCCGAGAGCTCTCTGGGATACCGTGGAATTTCCAGAGAAGGGACTGCTGATGTCGTGAGGCACGGCCTTTACCTCCTTGCTGATATTTCTCCCCGAACTGACCGACCGACCGACCGACCAACCGGAACCTGAGGTTTCCTTTCCAGGAGTCTCTCCTCCGACACAGAGGGAGCCATTCAGGATTTCCTCCTTCCAAAACCAGAAATTTCTCTCTGCTTCATTAATATCTTCTCACTACTTCCTGAACCCATGGGGAGTTAGTTAGTTGAACACTCACTTTTTTCATGAATGACCCTTCCTCCCTCTCCTGAACATCTCATATTACTGATTCATACTCAGTAAAACAGTAATATGAGAAATTAGGCCAGGAGGACATGGAAGATGAGGGTTGAGTCTTCTGAAGTGAACAAGCACTTAGGGAAGGCTAAACTTAAGGGAATTTGACTCTGAGTGGCAAGACATGAATAGCTGCTGCCAAGGCACAGATACAGGCACCAACTGGGCCCTCGGCATCCTCCTGCATCATCAGAGCTGTGTGGGAAACTCAGCCCAAAGGAGGGGCCGTGTTCAAAGGGAGAGGGCATTTTCGAGGACAGCACTGTTTTCTTTTTCTTCTTTCTTTCTTTCTTTCTTTCTTTCTTTCTTTCTTTTTTTTTTTTCGAGACAGGGTTGTTCTGTAGTTTTTTTTTTTTTTTGGAGCCTGTCCTGGAACTAGCTCTTGTAGACCAGGCTGGTCTTGAACTCACATGCTTTCTTTTTTTTTCTATTGGATATTTTTGACTTCTTTATCAAAGATCAGGTGTTCGAAGATGTGTGGATCGATATCCGGGTCTTCTATTCGGTTCCATTGGTCCTCCTGTCTGTTCTTATGCCAGGACCAGGCTGTTTTCAGAACTGTAGCTTACAGAGTGTTCTTGCAGGTGGGGCACAGAAGAGGTTAATTACGGTACCTTAGTTCTTCTGCTTTTCTAGCAGACCGGAGCCCAGCTGACAGGAATCCAGTAGAGATGGTGTCAAGGTTCACACTGACACTAACAGCTGTAACTTGAGCAGGATTTGTGATCCACATGAAATTTGCAATGAATTGCAGCAAATCTGTGACACTCTAACTTGCTCAGGCTCAGTATCTGAACATACAGATGTTTGCAATGATCACTGGCTTCAGGATTTTTTTTTTTGTTGTTGTTGTTGTTTTGTTTTTCCACGAGACAGGGTTTCCCTGTAGCTGAAGTTTAACGGCCTGGTGTTTTTGTGACTTACTGCTTCAAAGAACTTCTCCATTTCTTTATCCCTAAGGGAAAAGAAATATAATCACTAAATACATTTAAGTGTCTTTCAACCATTTTAGATCCCTCTGTTGAGAGTTCTCTGTTTAGGTCTGTACTCCATTTTTTAAAATTGGATTATTTGTTCTTTGGATGACCAATTTCTCGACTTCTTTGTGTATTTTGGAGATTAGTGAAGATCTTTTCCCATTCTGTAAGGCCGTCGTTTTGTCTTGTTGGCCATGTTCTTTGCTTTACAGAAGCTTTTCAGTTTCAGGAGGTCTCACTTATTAATTGTTTCTCTCAGTGTCTGTTTTTTTTTCTTTTTTTTTCTTTTTTCTTTCTTTTTTCTCTTTTTTTTCTTTTTTTCTTTTTTTCTTTTTTTTCTTCTTCTTCTTTTCTTTTTTTTTCTTTTTTTTCTCTCTTTAGTTTTTTTCTTTGTTCTTTTTTTTTGTTGTGTTTTTCTTTTTTTTTTCTTTTTTCTTTTTTTTCTTTTTCTCTCAGTGTCTGTGCTACTGGGGTTCTATTTAGCAAGCGTTCTCCTGTGCCAATGTGTTCAAGTGCATTTGATATTTTTATTTTTATATTCTTTTATTGTGGATGAAGTCAATTATTTGAACTCTCAAATATTTTTATTGTTATTATCTCTCTATTTGTTTGCTTATTTGTGGTTGTTCACCAACTTGACTATCTAGAGGAAGTAAAAGTCGTAACAAGGTTTCCGTAGGTGAACCTGCGGAAGGATCATTAACGTGAGAGAGCAGCGGCGGCGGCTCTGCCCGCCCGCTCGCCTGCCTCGCCCGAGTTCTCGCCGGGAGGCGCGCTCCCCGGGTCGCACGTGTGTTGTGCGCACGGAAGTGTGCGTGCGCACGGGCGCGCGTGGCGGTCGTGAGAGAGAGGTCGAGAGAGGGGGAAGGTGGACGGGCGCCGGCTCGCCCGCCCTCCTCGCCCCGTCCGAGGACCCGTGTCTGGCTCTGCCGCTGGCGGCTCACGGCGGACGGCGGCTCTCTTCCCGCTCTCGCTCTCCTCCGTCCACTCCCGCTGCTTGCCTCACCGCACCGCAGCGGCCCGCGGGTGTGTCCCCTCTTTCCCGGGCGCGCGCCTTTCCCTCTCCATCCCTCTTCCCGGGGGAGGATGGGCGAGGGTCTGGCGGCGCCCCGGGCCCCCTCTCGCCGCCGACCTCCGCTCGCGCGCCGTGGCGCCGCGGCGCGCCTGTCGGGGAGGCGGCGGAGGTTGGGCGCACATTTTTTTCCCCCCTCTCCACCTCCTTCTCCAAAGGACCGGGGTAGACCAGTAGTCCCTCCCACCGGGCGGGAGGCCATTTTTTTCCCCCGGGGATGCGGCGGGTCGACCAGATGTCCCGCTGGACTCTTTTTTTTTTTTTTTTTTTAATGTATAATATATATTATATCTTCCTAGACCTGACGGGTCGACCAGTTGTCTCTGTGCACTTCCTTTTTTTTTGACGGACTGGAAGCGGGTCGACCAGTTGTCCGATTAAATATTTGGCATTAAAATGCTAAGTACCGGGGTCGACCAGTTGGCCTTGTGAACTTGGGTCGACCAGTTGTCTTTTTCCATGTCTTGATTGAATGATGTCATTCTTCAATGTGTTGGTGGTTAGTTTATCTCTTTTGTTCTCTATGCCAACACGCCCCACTCACCAAACACTTTTTTTTAATTTATTTATTTACTTATTTTTATTTACTTTTTATTATTTATTTATTTATTTATACATACATACATACATCCTGTCTATCTGTCCAGATGGGGCAGGGGTAGAAGGGGCTAGCTATGAGAGGAAGGTGCTCGGTGGGCATCCAGTTGTAAATAAGGCTGGGAATAAATAGCTGAATATTAATTCATTTGAGTAATATTAAAACTGTTCAAGTAGAAAACAATTGCTTTCTTTTTCTGTTTGCCCAGAGATCTGACTGACTGCAACTTGGAAAGAAGACGGCCCTGCTGGACAGAGACCTCCCTCCTGCTTTGGGTGGGTCGACCAGTTTACATGTTTATTTCCACGTTTTGTCTTTTATGGATTGAATGGATGTGTCTCTCTCTTTTTTTTTTTTTTTTTTTTTTGGTTTTTCGAGACAGGGTTTCTCTGTGGCTTTGGAGCCTGTCCTGGAACTAGCACTGTAGACCAGGCTGGTCTCGAACTCACAGAGATCCGCCTACCTCTGCCTCCCGAGTACTGGGATTAAAGGCGTGCGCCACCATCGCCCGGCTCTCATTTTTTTTTTTCACGATTGCTTGCTTGCTTGCTTGCTTACTTACTTACTTACTTACTATCTGTTCAGCCCATCTCATTTACTTACTTCTTTAAAAAAAATGACCCACCTAGTTATTTACTTACTTACTTACTTACTTACTTGTTCATTCATTCCTTCACTTCCTTATCTTCTTTCATATATCTGTTTATTTATCTGCTGATTTAGCGTGACTCATTTACTTATTGAATGTTTCAATTATTATTTAGTTTTATTCATTTATTCATTCTTTATGTCTATTTTTATGTATGTATTTACTTACTTTCTTAATTTTTTTTTTACTTTTTAAAATTTACTTAATTTTTTTCTTTCTTTGGGAATGTAGATTCTTTCTTCCTTTCTTCCTTTCTTTCCTTCTTTCTGTCTCCTGACTGTCACTGGCTAAGAAAATGGTGGCCTCCATGTCACTGGTCAGCATAGCAGCTCCTAAAATGGAATTTGATGAAGGGATACATAGATAGATAGATAGATAGATAGATAGATAGATAGATAGATAGATAGATAGATAGATAGATAGATGGGATGCGCACACGCTCACACACACACACACACACACACACACACACACACATATGCACGCACGTGCATGACATGTACAGATGGGGGGCGATTCCAATGTTTTCAGAGGAAGGTGCTCGCTGGTAATAATAAATGTGCTGGTAAATAAGGCTGGAAATAGCTGAATATTAAATCATTAAAACTCTTCAAATAAATAAAAAGCAATTCCATTTCTCTCTCTCTCTCTTTCTCACCATATACCAGCACATCTGAACTGACTGCAACATACAAAAGAAGAAGAAACACGGAAAGAAGACATCCCTGCTGGACAGGATCTGAGATGAGAATAAATTCATCGAATGGCTGCCAACAGCATTTCATTGAGAAGAGATTCCACATTTTATGCTGTACAGTTACTTAGTTAGATAGATAGATAAAGAGAGGCCTGTGAACTGGGGTGGGCTGTGGCTTCTCAGGTCACCTCAGGTCAGGGAGGGGCTGAGGAGTGTCCCATTGGCCTTGACAATAGGCAGGAGTCAGAGGTTAATGTCAGGGCAGGGCCTGAGAGTTCCTCAAAGGGAATGAATGGAGACCCTTGCTTACCTAAGAAATGCCTGACCTTGGAAAAGGACTTGTGGAAAGCGGGCCCTTGAAACTGTGGTTTCACGTCTTACTAGAAAGCTCCCTCTTGGAAGGGAAAGTCATCGTGATATCTTACTCTTTTCCCAAGGATACCCTACCTACCCTTCTGATCATTCTTACTGAATTAAGTCTTCCACTGCAAATAAATAAATAAATAAATAATAAATGAAGTGGGTGAGTGAGTGAGTGAGTGAGTAAGTAAGTAAGTAAGTAAGTAAACAAGCAAATACGTGGATGGACAAATAAATACAAAGTTTGCTGTTGTTGACTGACTTTTGATTTCATAATGAATCTCTCTCTCTCTCTCTCTCTCTCTCTCTCTCTCTCACACACACACACACACACACACACACACTAAATATACAATAAAAGGAAGCATAACACCTTTACTCAGGGGGCAGAGTGAACTCTGAAAGTTTTCCAGGCGGGGGGGGGGAGAGACAGAATATAAGAACAAAATGAGAAACAAGGAAAAATAGTGTTGGCTGGCTGGCCGGCTTTCAGTTCCCTGACAGAAATGAGCACATTGTGGAGGAAACACAAAGTTGTTACACTATGTGGGTGTGATGAGGAGAGATTGTGAGTGAGTGTCCTGT
The DNA here is from genome assembly GCF_037038515.1 of Microtus pennsylvanicus. Classification (NCBI taxonomy): domain Eukaryota; kingdom Metazoa; phylum Chordata; class Mammalia; order Rodentia; family Cricetidae; genus Microtus; species Microtus pennsylvanicus. Next base: position 1,132,715 of record NW_027460895.1, on the reverse strand, counting down.
CAGAACAAAGTTAGTCCCATAGTTGATGAAATTCATTATCCCAAAACTTCAGCAGAATATATCCCAAGTTTGCAAATGTGTGATCAGCTTGTGACAGGTTGGGCTGGAGATGCTGAGAACTGGGGAGCCCTCAATGCAAGAGCAGACACTCATTCCCATGAAGAGGGAGAGAGGGAGGGAGGGAGGGAGGGAGGGATCATTCATTCCTATACTCA